>NC_134487.1:137184606-137412106 GCF_040206685.1 Ascaphus truei
AGTCCATCCCGAACAATGAAACAATTAACTAATTCACGCCTCGAGCAGAACAATTCAGCATGTGAAAAAATATACAAAGAGCCAACCGGAATACAAACTTTAAAACTAAGGCTAGCCCTGACCTCCCTCAAACACACAATACAGTACAATATCAACAATGACATCTATCTAATTTTAAAATACTTTAAACACACATTTAAGCATAGCTGCATAGTCAAATTAATTTAAAACACATCAAATCAAGCTTTTAAAACAACATAATTTCTTACCCTGTATGTATATATCTCTCTAGACATATATACATACATACATACAGTGTTTGTTTACGTGTCACGGTCACGTGATCGGGACCTTTAAATGCAGAGGGATACCGGCACCTCATAAAGGGGCCTGTATCTCGGGGAGCAGGGGGTCCCCCGACCTGAAACCAACGCGGTTCAGCTCCGGAGTCCCCCTGCACATCTACACTATGAAAAAAAATGTATTTTAAATAATTTTTAATGTGCCGATGTTTGCGTAGAGAGAGCAGCGGTTCTCTCTCTGCTGCAAACACATCTCGCCAGGGGATGGCCTATAGTATCATTGATGTGCATATACAGTACTGTATGTGTATGTTAGGGGTTATAGGGGTTGTTGTTATACAGTATATACTGTATATATACAGTATATACTGCATTACAATTCATGAATTTCTCGGCTTCAAAGACAACAGCTCGCAAACGCCCCCATGCGTTTTTACATGGCATTGCAGTATTGCAGCCAGCGGGGATAAAATGCTTAAATCACAGCCGCGATATAACGCTATATACCCCGGGAGAAAATGACACAAAACCGCAGATAACCGGGATACTCCGAAATTCGCGGAGCTAGCCAAGTAAGAATAAAGTTGGTTGGTAGTGTATTTATAATAAAGCAGTTTCCATTTTATACACTTGCCCCAATATCATTCTTTGAGGGGATTTCACCCACCACCCTGGGAGTGCTGGGGGCAGACACTATCCTGAATGAGATCTCGCTTCATCGCAGATTGATCAGGATACCTCTGAGTACCAGCACTCACACAGTGCCGTGTAAGTGAAAATTATATATTTATTTACTCTATCATACCTTCAGGTGCAGGTGTTGGCACACAAATCGGGTCTATTAACCCCTTCTAGTGCCAGCACTGAGCATTTATAATACACCATACTGATACTGGCTGTCTCTCTGTGCATTCACACAGAGGGGGAGCCAAGCAGAAACGGAGTGTGCAGTATCCAGACGTAACCAGCAGGATACCTCTGAGTACCAGCACTCACACAGGGCCGTGAGAAGACCACCTACCAGATGTCAGAACACAGAAGCGGAAGATGACCGTGTGAGCTCTACCTCAGAAGATTTCAAGATACCTTTATACAACAGCACTCACACAGGGCCGTGTGAGTAAGATTTTATCTTTATTTGCATCACTCATTTCCCAGTTTGTTGCTCTAGATGGGGCCTTAGACCGGCGTTGTTTGCTTTGATTTCACCTCAACAGGGTTATTATATCCCCTTCTCATTCGTATTGTGCTCCCCAGTTCCTCTTTCTCTTTGTTAAGCAATGGGCATGAACACCCAAAGTTTTCATGGCTATAATGCAATCTTGGAATCTAAACTTATCTAACATGCTTTATATCACATATATTTAACTGAAATCCTTCAGTTCTTTTAAAGCAGCTATCCAGGCCATTTTCATTGCTTATTTATTTTTATTTGCAGCATTCAAACTAGCCGGTCTGCTAAAGGTGAACTCCTGGTTCCCTAGGTACATACACTATTAGTTGCCCGTGTTCCTGCTGTAAATTCAAAGAAGACAACTGGTATTGTCCAATAGGAAGCTGCAACGTAATCCATTGGCAGCGGGTCACATGGGATTTGGTGGCCATTTTTATTTCATTATCGGTAGCTGAAACATCGGCTTTTAAAACTCAGTATCTACAAAACCTGGGGGTCCCCAGAGCTAACAATAGTGTAGTTCTGCTCTGGAGGCCTCCTGGTTTTTATTCTTTAAAAACACAAACATAAAAAAAACAACAACAAATAGGTTGGATTTCATCTTTAAATGTAGGAATTCTGTGAAATCTTGTGTAGCCATGTCTAGGATTGGTGTACATATCTCTTTCTCATGTTGGCAGTAACCCTGGTAAGTGTGCAGGAGTGCCAGCAACAATCAATGGAGGTTTGCCCTCACACCCTGGTGAGGTGTCATATGTCCCCAAAGGAAGTGACAACATGCAGTGTGTTCCCACTTAGGATACAGGGCATGTTTGTTCTCCGGGGGGTGATATAAGACACAGCACTGCCTAAAGTTAGAAGTTCAGTTTCCTGTTGTTGAGCTGCTCAGTTCAGTGAGAGGCACGTGAAGGTCTGCAACAATGTTGCAGTGTCTCCTGCTAGCTGTGAGTCAGTGAGCAGATGCAGCAGAGTTAGAGGAGCTGAGAGAGACAAAGCAGCTCAAGAGAGGAGCTTACAGCAGCCAGAGAAGCTGGGGAATCTCTTTAAGAGTAGAGGTGGAAAGCAGATCTATTAGGGTAAGGGACCTTCCTAATGGAATGCTGCAAGGAGATGAGTGGCTGAGCTGTTATCTGTGAGGGGCAGTTTGCCCATACCAACCATCAATAAAGATGCCCTGTTTGAATATACCTCCACTGTGTGAGTGTGAAGTTACTCAGCAGTGGATGGCACCACCAAGAAGGAGTTCCTCACCAGGACCATCTCCCTGCGGAAGCACAGATCCTGATGAGGTGGAGGCGCTGCACTGGATATAGGTAGGACTCGCACACACTACCTCAGCTACCTGTCCTGATGACATCCCCTAATACCATCAAGCGGGAGACTCAGGAGTCCTGTTACTTGCAGGTGCACCACCATACACGATCACGTAATGGGGATTGGTTAGATTACCCGGGCCAATGTGAGATTGGGGGGGGGGAAACCCGTTACAATTGGAGGCGCTGCTGAGATACCTGTCAACAGGACAGGCTTTTGCTAGGCACACTAGGAAACAGGGAGAGTGTCTGCTGCCACACTGAGCTGGAAAGGGAAAATCTAGGGGTAGTCAGGAGAACGAAAAACCTCGCAAAGCACGCCCTAGACTGACCTAAGGGGTTAGTGAGTCTGGAGCCGGGGGCTATAGCTGTCCTAGTCACCTTGAGGTAGCGCTAGGGGTAGGATGCCTGAAGGGATAGCCTGTTAACGTGGTCAGGAATTCTGGAGAGGATCTGCACTAGGCTAGCCAACAGGAGGTAGACGCCCAAGTACTGCATGGAAGAGCCAGAGTACTCTAGTCTCCATTCCAGATCACTTACCGAAGGGAGCACAGACTGGAGGAAGGAGATACAGTAGACACAGTAAGAGTGAGCCTAGCCTGAGGTAGTGCAAACACGAGTCAGATCTACGTTAGGTACACAAGGTGGTGCACAAGGCATGTTTGTTGTATCGGTATGGCAGCTGCCCCGCAGAGAGGAGCTCCATGTACAATCAGAACGAACACAGTAATCCAATGGCGACCGCAAGAATGGAGGATCCGCGCGGTGCGGAAGGTCCAAAATGGCGGACGGAGGCCGATGGAGAGAGCGCACATGGCGTGTGTGCGGGTGAAGAGCAAGCTACAGAAGCGACTTTTGTGAGCCTGCTATGGAGTGGTGCTAAAGCTGTGGCTGCGCCGTTTCTGTCCTGTCTGGGGTCTAGGGGCAATACCCCCGAGGATACTGAGTGATGTGTGGAGAGCCTGTGGAAATTGAATGTCAGTCGGCATGCCAATGGTTAAATGCTACCTCAACATTCAAAGAGACTGATGGTGCGAATCAAAATGGCGGTTCCGGCTTCCCTGGGAGACCGCGTGGGCCAGTTGCAGGAAATTCTGCAAATGCTAAAATTGCAGAAAGTTGGCCAGGATTGGTGCCAAAAGAAAAACCCCACCCTGCGGGGAAGTTTGGCGCGAAAGCTGGAGCCGCGCCCTCAGGGACTGTGACGGACTCAGAGCCCCTCCCCGGTGATGTGAGTGACTCAGCGCAGAGCCAGAACCACTCCCTTATAGAGCATGCCCCTCCTTTACAGTCCACCAGGGGGAGCAAGCGCAGTGAACAGCGATCAGCAACCGCTGTTCATACTAAAGACAGTACAGAATGCAGAGAAGCACACCCGCAGTTGTATGGAGCCTGGCGATACAAAGGGGGGAAAATATCCTTTCTGGTGTGCCCGTGTCTACAAAAGAAATTGAACCTGACTGGTGGTATGGACTTTAACCATGTTAGGTTACCCATAAAATACCGGGTGGCCTGGGTGGATGGAGAGGGGTGCATAAGATGTGCTTGTGACCAGTGTGAATTCCCAGGTGGCAAATCGACCTGGGGTCCCAAGTGTGCCTGCTGTGGGGCACAGTTCCAAGAGCCTGTGCTGCTGCAGGCTACGGAAAAGAAAGAACCAACGGCGGAGAAGAGCGCGACCACAGTGGAGGTACCGGAGCACTCCAGCTTCGTACCAGCAACCACTGGTTGTATCGCAGAAGAACCCGGTGACTACCTTGCGGAGGATCCGATCGTGATATCCTCCGAGGAAGAGGTGGAAGTCTCGTCGGTGGTGATGCGCCTACCGGCGGACCACTACAGCGGTGCGGTGAAAGAACCGGCACTTACCTGTGTCGCAGCAGAGCGAAGTCTCTTGTTGCCGGTACAGAGACAACCTGAGAGGCGGAGTCCCACGGACGTGGTGACTGGCGGAGCAGACGGTGGAGAGGAACCCATCCCGAGCCGATGGAGCGGTGAGATACATCCATACCCTCTACAGGCTCCGGTGGTGGCAACGGCGGAGAAAAGCCTAGCCCAGGCCCGAACGGAGCGGAGAGCAGAACCATCACTTCCGGTGGCGGATGTCGTTCTGGAGGAAGAGGTTCCGGTTGGGAACCCAACGCAAGATGGCGGCGAGTCCAGCAAGATGGCCGTGTCCTCTCGGCCAAGCAGCTGTACCAGGTTGCCTGGGTCCGAGAAGAGCCAGCAGGCCCTGCGGAAGCCTGAGAACCCGGACACGGATGAACCGGAGTGCCAGTCCGATGGTACTGGGCAAGGTAGCGAGAAGTTGCGGGTCGTAGCCCTGCGTATGCCGGCAGTGTTTCCCTATGCCCAACCCCCGGCCATAGTTAAAACCCCTGCCCCTGTCACTTTTTCCTATGGGTCCCAGTCTAGCCAAGGGTTTTCTGGGGAGTCCCGAGCCACTTCTGAAGAATGGACTGGGGAAAACTTGGACTGGGGCGAGTGCTTTACATCCGATGAGGGATCGGGGAGGGAAATGGCTATGCAAAGAATGTTATACTGCACTGATGATAGTAATAGTACTGTTGGTGTAAGGTGTAGGCCTAAGAGCCTTGGGTCAAATCCTAAGCCAGGGATTGTGGGTTCCTTTGATGAGGATAGGGGATATGGCACTGATGAGGAGGAAGGATCAGGGGAAGAAGATTGGGATCCTGGCGGGTTAGACGAGAAGTGGTGTAGTCAAGAGGGGATAGTCTACGTCCACAGGAGATGCATTAGGGAGGTTTATGAGCATGATCCTTTCAGTCCATTAGCATCCATGCCAGGATTATGGGCTGATTGTGGGTGTCCAGTATGTCACCCAGAGTGTTACCGCATTGATACTCTAAGCCCAGTTGACCATGCTGTGCGCAAGCCACCTTGAGAGGGTATGGGGGTACCAGTCATGGGTTCTACAGAAGGGAATAATTCTGGGTGTTACACATCTCGTTAGGATGTATCTGTTATAATGTTTTGAGAAAAGATATGTACTGTAATAATGTGTTGTTATGTTTTGCAGTGCTACCTGAAGGAAGGTTCCGCAAATTTAGGTTCCAAGCGAGGACGTTGGAATTCCACCAGGGGGAGAATGTAGCCATGTCTAGGATTGGTGTACATATCTCTTTCTCATGTTGGCAGTAACCCTGGTAAGTGTGCAGGAGTGCCAGCAACAATCAATGGAGGTTTGCCCTCACACCCTGGTGAGGTGTCATATGTCCCCAAAGGAAGTGACAACATGCAGTGTGTTCCCACTTAGGATACAGGGCATGTTTGTTCTCCGGGGGGTGATATAAGACACAGCACTGCCTAAAGTTAGAAGTTCAGTTTCCTGTTGTTGAGCTGCTCAGTTCAGTGAGAGGCACGTGAAGGTCTGCAACAATGTTGCAGTGTCTCCTGCTAGCTGTGAGTCAGTGAGCAGATGCAGCAGAGTTAGAGGAGCTGAGAGAGACAAAGCAGCTCAAGAGAGGAGCTTACAGCAGCCAGAGAAGCTGGGGAATCTCTTTAAGAGTAGAGGTGGAAAGCAGATCTATTAGGGTAAGGGACCTTCCTAATGGAATGCTGCAAGGAGATGAGTGGCTGAGCTGTTATCTGTGAGGGGCAGTTTGCCCATACCAACCATCAATAAAGATGCCCTGTTTGAATATACCTCCACTGTGTGAGTGTGAAGTTACTCAGCAGTGGATGGCACCACCAAGAAGGAGTTCCTCACCAGGACCATCTCCCTGCGGAAGCACAGATCCTGATGAGGTGGAGGCGCTGCACTGGATATAGGTAGGACTCGCACACACTACCTCAGCTACCTGTCCTGATGACATCCCCTAATACCATCAAGCGGGAGACTCAGGAGTCCTGTTACTTGCAGGTGCACCACCATACACGATCACGTAATGGGGATTGGTTAGATTACCCGGGCCAATGTGAGATTGGGGGGGGGGGAAACCCGTTACACTTGTGCTGTGGTTTGTGTTTTGATACTTTGTACTGGTAACATTTGCTTCCTTTCTTGTAGTATTCTTGCTGAACAAAAGGCATAGTGAACACTATGGGCAAGATTCTCAGAAGTCTGTTAAATACTTCAATTAAAGTATTGTTACGTGCTAACAGGGATACCGGGGATCTTCAAAGCTCCACAATTATGCATTAGGAGCTGATTTCAGCTATAATGAGCCCTTGTGTTATTATAATGGGCGTTAGTGCTAATGATATGCAAAAGAGATGTTCCCTGCAACATTGCATATCCATAGGGCTCCAGTATAGTTAATGCAAGGATTTAACATAATGTTAGGTCATAGCTACAAGTGGTGTTGCTCCTATCCAGACCTTAAATCTGTCTTTTTGGGATATAGGATGAGTTCTCTATCTTATTTTTCTTCTTTAATTAAACAACTTTTCAGGGACCTTATAGAAGTAACGCCATCTTTGGGTGAGATATGCAGGGCCGCCAACAGATTTCTCAGGGCCCAGGACTACAATTTCAACAGCCCTCCTCCCCCACCCTGCGTACTGTATGTCAGCGGTATTGCTAGCCCACCCCCCCTTTTACACCTCAAGAGCCCCGTCTATTTCCCCCTCTTTCCATGTATTTCCTTCCCCATCTCACTCTTACCCCCTTTCTTCCTCACTCGACTCTTATACCCCTTCTCTCCTCACTTTCTTCCATCAATTACCCCTCTCCTCACACTCATTCCCACCCCCGTCACACACACAATAATTACCCACACACAAAATACATACTGTACAAAATCCCCCACCCCATTATACAAAAAAAAAACCCAAATACATTAAAAACACCCCCAAATACATACAACCCCCTCCAAGCCAAACCACCCCACCCCCAAATACATACAACAAAAAACACCCCCCAAATACATACAACACCCCCACCCCACAAATACATACCAAGCCCCAAAATACATACAAACCTCTCCACCCCCAAATACATACAACCCCCATACCCAAATACATTAAAAAAACACCCCCCAAATATATACAACCCTCTCCACTCCCCAAATACATACAATCACCTACCCCCAAATACATACAACCCACCCCCACCCCCAAATACATAACAAACACCCCAAAAAACATACAATGCCCCCCAAATACGTACAACCTCCCAAATGCATACAAAACACCACCCTGAATGTATATATTTTTTAAACCCTACCCCCCCAAATACATTCAAAACACACTTACCTTGGGGATGGTCCCAGGTCTCTGGTGCCCCGGCTCTCCCCCAGCTGCTGCAGGCCTCCTTCTCTCCAGTGCTGTTTAGGTTTCCCTTCCTCACTCTCTCACACCGTGCCTCTCTCTCTCTCACTTTCTTCATTGGGCCTCTCTCTAATACCAGTGCACGCACTGACATCAGAGAAAGGCCTTGCATGGGATAATGAGGGAGGCCCGCAGCTGGGGAGAGCCGGGGCCCGGCAGCTAAACAAAGCAGTT
Organism: Ascaphus truei; assembly: GCF_040206685.1. NCBI lineage: Eukaryota > Metazoa > Chordata > Amphibia > Anura > Ascaphidae > Ascaphus > Ascaphus truei. Next base: position 137,192,862 of record NC_134487.1, read on the forward strand.
GGACTAGGGCCGAACTTCTTTGCCCAGCTGCCAGTCATCTCGTTGCCGCCGGACCCCAGCTCTCCCAAGCTGCGGGCCTCCCTCAGTGTCCCTAACCGAGCCTCTATCATGCCGGTGTGCACCAGAAGCTGAAGCTTCTGGCGCGCGCTGATATCAGAGGCCTGGAAAGCACCAGGGTCAGATAGAGGTAGAGTGAGGGAGAGGCAGGCCCACCTGAAGCTGGGCCCGGCAGCAACAAGAGGACCAGCAGCCGGGCAAAGAAGTAGCATCAGCCGGCCGGGCCCCCCGCAGCCACAGGGCCTAGGACACTAGTCCTGGCTTCCCCCCCCCCCCCCCTGTCGATATCCCTGGAGATATGCTTTACGCCATGTTATTTAAAGCTAACCCAGTGCTAACGTCACATGTTGTTAAGCCTATGCTAGTGAGATAACTAAGGACCATTGTTTTTGCATATATTTAGCTTTGTGGATACCTGTTAAATCCAGGAAAACTAACGGACGATACCTGTTTAGGTAGCATCATGTTACTAACCCAGATTTAATGGACTTCTGAAGATCTACCCCTACGACAGAAGTATTCCAAGCCAGACAATCCCAAGTTTTCAAATTAAAACCTTTTCAACATAACTCCATCTTTAGATTACAAGTCTTGAAAGAGCCACAAGATCTTACCTCACATTAATATCAAGTTCTTCCATCACAGTCAGTAGGTATGGGGGGCTGGGAAGTCAGTGCCTTATGATTAAGCTTGTCCTGTAAAGAACACAAAGTAAAAGCAAAGGTTAAAAAGAGAGGTTAAAAATGCATATTAGATGTTTGAAGCAGCTAATTACCTTTAAGTCATCAGAACAAGGGGGCTCCAGAACCCATACAGTACAAATAGAGAATGCACTCATAAAAACTATTAATCTGTAATGAGTCTTGCATAAACCAATGTACCCACTGACATAGTAGCTACAGTACTTGAACAGATGTAGCCATATTTGTTGCACCTTGCAGTGGGATATTTAAATAATAATCCTTCAGAACAGGACCTTACTGGCTAATAATGCCCTGGCTGAGTTAAAGTCCCTCGGCTTTGCCTCGGGCCTTCAACTCTTCCAGCCAGGGCATTATTGACCAGTAATGCCCTGTTCTGAGGGGATTATTACTATTATGGGCTAATTGTATCTTTTTTTTCATAAATAATACACTTTTGGACAGTTATATATATTTTTTTTTATTAAGATAATATTGTACATTTTGTTTTGAACTTTTACTACACTTATTGCTTATTAAAATACATTTGTTCATTTCCATTACAAACACAATTTGAAAACATATGTTTTAAAGAATGGTCATTCGTTAATGTTAAGTTATTTTTGGCAACATTTTTGGAAATGGCTTGATTTTCTATAGTGAGGAGAGTTGATTGAGCTGGTTATTTGTTTGCAGTTTGTGTGTTTACACTTGGCAGTTTGTCTTTTAGAGTAGTAGGTAGTATTGTTGTCGGGTCAGTTGCCTTTTCTAAAAATGTACTGTAACTCCAACTCTCCCGTTGCTTATTCGTTGGTGTCCAGTAACTTTTTAAGGATCCTTCCATTCTATGGCCTGTGACTACCATTGTCTCCCTTGCTTCTAGTCCTGCTGTACTCAGTGTTTGGACGGTTGTTGCTCTGATTGAGTGGGTAGTATAGAGATGAGAAATTTCCCGCCCCCCTCCCGTTCCCCCACCTTTTTATTTTTTGTTTCTATGGTATTTCCATCTGTCGCAATATTGAATGTCAATATTACTATTACTAGTTTATGTTAAAAGATATCTGATGTTATAATGTATACTGTTAAAAATGGAAAAACTTTTGAAAATATAAATAAAGAGATATTTAAAAAAAAATGGGCATTTTGTGGTATTTTAGATAAATATTTCTCTAATGATTTTATTGGGCTGTAGGGACTTTCAGTGTTTTCATACATTGCTCCACGGTAATTTCTTCTACTACAGGGGTGCACAAACTGAGAGGTGCAAGATTTTCTTGGGGGGAGCGTGGCGGCGCTTGCAGGGGCCCCGCGATCTTCCCCAAAGCATTTAAATGAAATGCCGGGGGAGCGTGCAAGGCCTCTGTAAATTTCTTTACCTTGTCTCCGGTGGCTTCTGGTGACGCGTCGCCATGGCAATGCGGCATCAAATTACGCCGCAGGGTCACATGACATCGTGACTTCAGAAACGCCGGAGACAACATGAGGGGAGGGTAGGTGCGAGCATGGGGGAGAGCAGGCAGGGGGGCGCAGAGGAAAACGTTTGCACTCTCCTTCTCTACTAGGTTAAAAAAGGACGCTGTCATTTTTTGTTTTCTCATTAAATGAAAGGGTTGCAAATGTTTTTTCTTCATCCGTCTGTATTACAAATTCTGTTGCGGGTAATTCCCTTTGTCCTTCTCTGCCTCTTCGGTCACAAAAAAAACTGGACATCAAACAATACTTTATTGAATACTCCTTCTGGGGTACGGATGTCTATATAATTTGATTTCCTTTGTTTTTTTTAGGTCCTATTCACTAATAGGATGTGATTTTGTTTTATCATTTGACGTCTTTTTCATTTTTTTAAAAACTGATAAAAAATATATTGTTGGCCGAAATAAAATCTGAATCATTCATTACATTTATTTTTTCTTGAATCTGGTGGGCTATTTATATGACGGTTAATAGATACATAAGGATACGTAGCTATATTGATTTCCAGTTTCTTTTCTTACACTAGCATATAATTATTGCGTTAGTGTGTAATTAAGTTGCATAGGTTCAAGTTGTTCAAAATCAACATCTTTATTGTTTTCTGCAAGCCAATTTTTAAAAAGTTTTATGGCACATTTTGTTTGAATTTTAGTGTTTATTTCTCATTTTTGTCCATTTCTATTTGATCTAGATTTAATTCATCAAGAGGAATGTCCTTTTTTTGGCATTGATATATATTTTTTGCTCCAATGTTTTCTTGTTTTCTTATTTTTAAATTAGGAACTGTATTATATTTATTATTATTTTTTTCTCCATTTTGTAACCAATCCTTTATTGTTTGGTTTCCAAAAAGATTGAAAATAACGTTGGTAGTGAAAGACATTTCGTAACTTAAACTTGTACAATAACATGTAGGTTGTCTCGCTGATCTGTCGTAGAGGTATTACTCTAATACTGAGAGGTCTGCAATTTGTCAGGGGTCTCATATAGAAGAGAGGTGTGGGGGGAAGAGAGGTGTGTGGGGCGGAAGAAAGGTGTGGAGGGGAGTAAAAGAGGTGTGGGGGGGAGGACGAGAGGTGTGGGGGGGAAGAGAGGTGTGGGGGGGAAGAGAGGTGTGGGGGGGGGAAGAAAGGTGTGGGGGGAAGAGAGGTGTGTGGGGGGGAAGAGAGGTGTGTGGGAGGGAAGAGAGGTGAGGCAGGGGGAGAGAGGTGAGGCGGGAGAAAGAGGTGAGGCGGGGGAGAGAGGTGAGGCGGGGGAGAAAGGTGAGGCGGTGGGAGAGAGATGAGGCGGTGGGAGAGAGATGAGGTGGTAAGAGAGAGGTGAGGCGGTAAGAGAGGTGAGGGGGGAAAGAGAGAGGTGAGGGGGGAAAGAGAGAGAGAGGTGAGGGGGGAAAAGAGAGAGAGAGGTGAGGGGGGAAGAGAGAGGTGGGGGGAAAAGAGAGAGGTGGGGGGAGGAAAGAGAGAAGTGGGGGAAAAGAGAGAGTGGGGGGAAAGAGAGGTGAGGGGGGAAAGAGAGAGGTGAGGGGGATAGAGAGAGGTGAGGGGGAAAGAGAGAGGTCAGGGGAAAAGAGAGAGAGGTGAGGGGGGGGGGAAGAGAGAGGGATGAGGGGGGGGAAGAGAGAGGGATGAGGGGGGGAAAGAGAGAGGGGTGAGGGGGAAAAGAGAGAGGTGAGGGGGGAAAGAGAGGTGAGGGAGAGAGGTGAGGGGGGGAGAGAGAGGTGAGGGGGGGAAAGAGAGAGTTGAGGGGTTGAAAGAGAGAGGTGAGGGGGGAAGAGAGAGAGGTGAGGGTGGAAAGAGAGAGAGGTGAGGGAAAGAGAGAGAGGTGAGGGGAGGAAGAGAGAGAGGTGGGGGGGAAGAGAGGGGTGAGGGGGAAGAGAGGGGTGAGGGGGAGAGAGAGGTGAGGGGGGAAAGAGAGAGGTAAGGGGGGAAAGAGAGATGTGAGGGGGGGGAAGAGAGAGAGGTGAGGGGGGGGAGAGAGGTGAGGGGGGGAGAGAGAGGTTTGGAGGGGGGAAGAGAGAGGTGAGGAGGTGGGGAAGAGAGGTGAGGAGGGGGGAAGAGAGAGGTGAGGGGGAAAGAGAGAGGTGAGGGGGGAAAGAGAGAGGTGTGTGGGGGGGGAAAGAGAGAGGTGTTGGGGGAAAGGGAGAGGTTAGGGGTAAAGAGAGAGGTGAGGGGGAGAAGTGGGGGATGAGAGGGGAGATGGAGAGGTGGGTGGAGAACAGATGGGCAGAGAAGTGGGGGGGGTGGGGCAGTGATTTTAACTACAAACTAAATAAAAAAGAAATAAAAATGACCTTAGCACTATCTATACAAGTTGTGGAAGGAATATTACATTGTTGCAAGTAACACTAGTTGGGACCCGCCAGCTCCTGGCAGCACTAGCAGCTGTGAGAGAGACTGTGGAGCGTAGGGATCGGAGAGGAGCGGTGCGTGAGGAGCAGAGGGATCGATGAGGATCGGAAGTATCAGAGGGATCGAAGGGAGGCGCTGTGGTGGAGCTTGGAATCAGGACCAGTATTTACTGTTAACAGTTTACAAATGCTCTGCGCGCGCCGCCTGCATGTCCGAGAGCGGAATTCTGGGGAGTTTAAAAGAGTTAGCCAATCACGTGGCATATTACAGCTACGTCACTATTACCACTGAATGCTATGGAAAGTATGAGTTACCATTGGATACGTTGTGTATCACTCGGTGCAGTGGCCCCATCTGTTGTACTTTTTGCATTAAACTAGCAGAAGTTTTATCTCATATACAGAGATACCGCTGTTGTTGCACAGATACCTAGCAACGCCACTGAAATGAAAAAATATTGTATGTGAACCAGCAGCACAGACACTGAGGCAAAGGGCGTTACACAAGTTCCCCTCCATTATTAAACACATTACTTTAAGGAACCAGAAAGATCTCTTGTGTATTTCATAATACAGATTCTTAATTAACATCTTTTTTAATAGTTCTTGCAGATGATAAAAGCAATTTCTTTCATGTAAAATGAAGTCACTGAGATATAAGGAATAATGATGCACTGGGTCTCTTTGTTCCTGCAGCACACAGTATATAAAGCACTGACTCCATGTCTCCCAGCACATTGTTACAATGCACAGGTATAGAAAGATGTTTACAACCCTGTGCTCCCTGCTAATTCCTATTCGCAGATCACAGAGACCCGCAATTAAACTCTGATATATAATCTGATATATCCCAGTATAACACAGATGGATAAAATGATGAGAGGATGCTGTTGTAGTTTAGTTACCAACCCCAAAAAATGAACACACTACAGTACATGCAGTGCACACACAGAGTGCATACAGTGATAACAATACTGCTATTATTCATTATGCAAAAGACTGTATGAGTCCAATAATAAAAGTTTTGTTACGTGGCATTTCTACCTTCAGGGTGCATATGAATTACTGTGGATAAAACAGTTAGGTGTTCTAGTTTATTGTTATCATGTTACTGTAGCTTTGGAGATGTCAGGAGTTGCTTTAGATTTATCACTAAAACTCTTTCTAACCATAACAGATTCATTTAGACCTGAAACTCTGATATCTGCAATCCTTGTAATCCCAGCAGTAATGCAATAAAGTGACTTCTACCAATTACAGAAAAATTACATAAACAATCTCCACAACATATCCTTATATCTTTGCAAGACATTCAGAAAGCATTTCAATGATGGGGTATCCTTGGCATGGGAATATGAATAAGTTGTGCACAAGGTGTTGAGGAAAACAGGTAATATTAGGTATTTATTACACCCTGGGAATCTATTCTAATTTGTCTCAGTCACCACTGGATAAAGATACAGATACTGAAGCTATCTGTAGTTCTGCTACAAATTCAGGGGGGACTCGGTCTATAAAGAGTTGGTACCAGAAAGGAAAAGGAGCACGAACATAATATCCAAAACATTAATAATATGAGAATCCATGGCAAGGTATATTACATACAGTAGTAGTTGTTGTGTATGTTACTATGCATGACCATGTTACTATGCATGACCATGTTACTACTGTATGCATGACCATGTTACTACTGTATGTATGAATGACCATGTTACTATGCATGACCATGTTACTATGCATGAACATGCATTCATGTTGTCTCACTGAAGGGGCTAGGTTAACAATATCCATTCTATCCCACTGAAGAAGGCTTCTTCCTGAACTCCTCAACTTTACATCATTCAAGGTGCAGCTGCAATGTGAGGCTGCTATAATATTTCTATTATTATTATCAGCTCCCTTTTGCTGGAAGGAAAGAGATAAGAGAAGCAGAATCCACCAGATACCAGTTCAAGGTTGAAAGCGACTAAGGCATAAAGAAATATAACCTGCTCAACCTAGATTGACCAATGGTCAAAGACACAGATCAGTGCACAAGGGTAGGTAATGAACACTGAGAAAGAAAGAAACACCGGGTAGAGCAAAGGCACTACCTCCCGGATAAGTCCCTTGATATTGCATTCAGGATCTGTGAGGATATGCGATCCAGCATCACAGTGAAAACACACTATGAATCAAGCAATAATCTGCAAAAGCTTTCACCTTGACAAAGTCTGCTTATACGCAGTCGAAACGTTGGATTTACAGTATGCTGGATTAAAGTTTCTACTTTTGGATAAGACCGTGTATCTGGACTGTTTCCCCTCCCTGTGTTACTTCTTGGGGATTTGGCAGGACGATCCCCCTTGGTCCGTGGGCACCGGCAGGTGACATCTTATTTATCTGATTGTGTGTGTGCCAGATCACCTCTCCATTGCGTGTTACTGTCTTGCAGATTCTGAGCACCATTAGCAGATTATTGCTTGATTCATAGTGTGTTTTCACTATGATACTGGACATTTTACCTATGTGTGGGGTACTTTTCCCTATATCCTTTGTTCATTTGAAGATCTGTGGATATTACTCATTGAGAGGGAATCGAGTGAGGAGCCGATTTTATTACTCTGTTGCACTCCTTTGTGTGTTTTTTTTTGCGTGTTTTTTTTGAGCTTGCCATATTTATCATTAGCGCAACTATCATTTATTCACGTTTGATACATGGAGAATTTATGTAATCTCTCATTTGGTGTTACTCACAGAGCGGATACCTTAACACTGTCTGAGCAAGAAATCAATCGCATATTATTTAAAACCTCTGCGGAGGAAGCTTTTGGTCCTGATAGACCTAAAGACCATCTACGAGAGTTGGAACGTTTTAAAAAAACGGGAAATAGAACTGCACTCGCATGGCAACACATTGTCTGAATATTACAGACAACGATTGATACCACGTGGGTTTAGAATCAACAATAGACCCACGATCGGTTCCGGCAATCCCCAGTTCTGTGAGAAATGGTGCCAGGTCCTTAACAAAGCATCATTGGACCTTCCGATTCTGGTGGTAGAGGAGGTTGGCACACAATTATCCGATTCACGACGTGACATTTTAAAGGTGGAATTACTCATTGAGCATACAGTACCAGCACAGGAGCTGACACGCTCACATCTTTGGATGAGTTAAAAGTCAAATTGGAAAAATTCAAAAGTGATTTACTACACTTCAAGAAACAAAAATTTAAGAAAGTGACAGCAGACTACAAAGACGGACGTGTCTACCTTTGGCTAAAACCAGAGGGAAAAGCTAAAGCCAAGCCAAGAGGACATAAACCACAAGCAGAAAAGGATACCAGTGATTCAGATGGACTTTCATCTACAGAACGACCAAGGGATACAAGTCCACGCCCTTTTTTAGGACATCGATCAACCCCAGGGGGAGCAAAAGGCCCAGGCATGGGAAAAGACAAGGCCAAAGATCGTGTTCAACTCCGCTCCCAAACCAAGACTTGAGTATGGATTCTATGGTGGTCAACTTATCCAGTCATATCCTTACAGAATTGGAAATGGTGGTTTTATCAAAGGGACCATCAAATCAAATGATTTTAATATGGCAGTAGATTTCTTCGAGTTGGAGAGGAGTCTTAACATTAAATCTTTTTTCTCCTCTAGATCCATAGAGCAGACGAAGGATACCTCCATCGCACCTGTATCCACCATCGAGGAGACAACTAGGGGATGTAAGTTGAGATCCACCTTCATACCTCCCATTAAGAACCAGTCAGTTAGTATTTACATGAGACTAGTCAAAGCATATCTCACTAAATACACCAGACATAACTCTAAAATTAGAGTTATAATGAGAGACAAGCACTCAAAACCCTTACAGCAAATACAAAAATCATTGTGAAAAGAGCTGATAAGGGGGGTGCTTTAGTCATCCAAGATTATATTAGATATAAGGGGGAGGCATTACGCCAACTCTCTGACATTGAGAGTTATATCCCTTTATCTAGAGATCCCACGTTTGAATATGTTCATGAGATCAAAGGTATTATAGAGATGGGTCTAAACAACCGTTGGATCACAGAGAAGGAGGCGGAATATCTGTATATGGAACATCCTAAATGTCCAGTATTTTATATGCTACCTAAAGTGCATAAATGCATGGTAGACCCCCCGGGGAGACCTATTATTGCAGCGACCTATTCACTTAATCAGCCATTAGCGGTTTTTGTAGACAGGATCCTGCAACCAATAGTTCAACGTGTTCCCTCATATCTGAAAGACACCTCAGATTTTTTGAGTAAACTACGACTCATGACTGTACCCGTAGATGTTTGATCCTGGTGACTTTGGATGTGCCCAGCCTCTACACCATCATCCCTCATGATGATGGTCTAGGGGAGGTCAAAGAGGCTCTTATTTCCCATTATGCGGATTCCGTTCCTACAGAATACATTATGTTGTTGCTCCATTTTATATTATAGAAAAACTATTTCAAGTTTGAACATCAGCATTATCTACAGATTAAAGGGACGGCCATGGGAAGTAATGTGGCCCCCGCCTATTCTAATTTGTATATGGCACACTTTGAGCAGAATTACATTTACAGCACAGTATTTTATCAATACATGCACTGCTACTTCCGGTACATAGATGATATTTTCATTCTATGGAAGGGTACTGAGGGTCAACTGGTATCCTTCTTTGAGAATTTAAGTCAGCTTAACTCACGGTACGTTTTACCAATGCGTGGAGCAATACTTCTATTGCATATCTCGATGTCCTTGTCAGCTTGGAAAGTGGGGTGATACACACTGACGTCTACAGGAAACCCACAGACCGTAATGCGATGCTTACCAGCCCTTATCAAAGCTCTCCCTTTTTCACAGAAGGCATGTGTCTCTAGGATAACAGACAGACCAGAAAAATTGGGCCCTGCCATTAAAGATCTTAAGGAACGTTTCTTGGCTAGGGGTTATGCACCCACTATTGTGGAGGAGGCATTTAAGCAGGATGTTTCTGTTACCAATCATAATGGGAACAAGCAGGATAGAATTTTATTCCCCACTACTTACAACATGGGGAGTAATTTCCTATGTTCCACTATCTTGAAACACTGGCACATATTACAGCATGACCAATTTTTATCGGAGGTGTGTCGTGAACCCCCCATGCTTGCTTATAGATGGGGGAGGAATATTTCGGACACACTAATCAAAGCTGATGATAAAAAGTTCTATCAGAATACCAACTTTTTGAGTATGGGTAAACCAGGTAATTTCCGATGTTGCAATTGTTCCATATGCCATAGCCTATGTCTAGGAGATACCTTTCATCATCCTTTTACGGGTAAAATCATTAAAATTAGGCATCACATTACGTGTCGGACTACATATGTGGTATATATCCTGGGATGTCCGTGTGGTTTGCTCTATGTGGGTAAGACCACCAGAATGTTAAAACAGAGATTCATCGAACATAAAAATGTTATCAAAAAGTGTACTGACCCCACAGCATTGGTACAACATTGTGTGCTACATAGGCATCCCACTGAATCACTAAGGATCATAGGTACTGAAGTCGTACCCCCTTGTAGGGGGGCTGTGGATAGGGACACTGTACTCCTTAGAAGGGAGGCTTTCTGGATATTTCATCTTAGGACATATACTGAAGGTGGTCTCAATGAGCAACTAAACCTGAAACCTTGACAGGCGGTGATCGTGTATATTTTTGATGGACCTGCGTATATATGATCTCCCATCAGATTTGTTACTTTTCTATACATTATCTCAACAAGGAGAGCGTTTAGCTATACGTGTACTTTATGGATTTAGTTTGTGATATCTTTTTTTGTTTATGTATGGTTTTTTGGTATGTGTTTTTGTTAAGTGTTTTGTTCGGGAGTCCCTCATCATGCATCACTTTTTGTATGTTGCACAGTACCACATATTGGTGTATACACTATTTTGTAATATTTGGTGGTTATTCTCTTTTTGATTATTTTCTCCTGTCTGATACTAGGGTACTTCGAATTGGTTCTGCTATTTTATTTCCTTCTTTTTTTTGGGTTATGTCTGCCCTCTCTTGATCATTTACAGATGTTTGCTCACATGTCTCTTTTAGTTCACCTCTGGTACATGATGGCTTACACAGTTATTTTGGAGTCTTTTATCGCTATCTACGAGGGCGGAGGGTCTCGCATAGGCATGGGACTCCCCTGTTTATGGGGTTTAGTCTGCGCATGCGCAGAACTCCGCTTTAGTACTGGCGGTTTTTCTGTATATGACTGGGTTGCCTGTAGTGTATTACCAGGTTGTGACGTGACAGGGGCCTGGGATCGGAGTATTAGGGGTGTGGCTAGAGGGTCTATGGCTGCATGACGGGCTGCCCTCAATGAAGCTGCCCTTTTCATGCTGACGGCGCCGCAGGTTCTGTTGGTTTTTCCGCGCATGCGCAGTATAGAGTCGCGGCCGTGACGTCATGTTTGCTTCGGCCTTCGCGCCGTTCCTCACCTGTGATGACATAGATAAGTAAGTGGAAGGGTATTTAAGTGTTTTACTGTGTTAGTATCAGCTTTCACCTTGACAAAGACTGCTTATACGCAGTCGAAACGTTGGATTTATGCTGGATTAAAGTTTCTACTTTTGGATAAGACCGTGTGCCTGGACTGTTTCCCATCCCGGTGTATACACACTGCACATCAATGCAAGATTGTCTTATCACATCACTGTATCTATTCATATGCATTTATTTCACTTATTTGTGTAACGGTGGTTCCACCCCACCCAGTCGCATATATATATGAATGTAAGGGGGGACCTATATGTTACCAGGTGTGGTGCGTTATACCTGACAGGCTCACAGGAGGTCTGAGCCTCCGCCAGTGAGAGCCTGGGGTGAATCCTCTGGATCGTTCTTGGTTTCAGCGCCTCCACCTGTGTAGGGTTCTAGGGATATATAGAAGTTTGGCTACACAGGACCCACATATACAATAACCACGTACTCAGGAATATATATAACCAGTTTACTGTAACGCAGAATATATATGCAGGCAACAACACACTCTTATAACATACATTAATAACACTCCCCCGCTAGGGGTTATCTCCCCCCCAGGTAACTCAGTCCTCTCAGTGTCTCTTACTCCACTAGGAGTATACCCGCCCACCACCGTGTATCCCCACACCGTGTCCACAGCCTATCCCTTGGTTCCCCCGTGGTCAGCGCTGCCACTATGTGAATAGATAATGTTAGGATGGTATAGGTTGGTGCACTTAGGAGGTACCTGCCGAGCGCTCCTGCGCTCGGTTCAGCAAACAACTTCACAAAGGATCAGTCGCTTGTTGATGCTTCCTGATCACGGGTCTCCTCGCACGGGGTCCGCCAGGGGCGATCCCACCCTGGATATAGTCTCTGTCTCTGTGGCGTAGGCCTGAGCCCAAGCCTCTGTTCCGGGAGCGCAGCGTCCGCTGTGTCCCTATCTACCACTAACACATAAAGGGATAGATACTAACTTAGGGCCAGTCCCTATGCACCACAAGCTGGGAGAGGTCAGAACCTATCTGGGGCCTTGGGGTTTTCTGGCCTATTGCACCGGGTCACAGACCCCTGCACTCACCTCCCTCCTGTAGCTCTCCCGGTCCTGCACTGACTAACGTGGCTCAACACGCGAAAAGTATCAATTCCCTGCAAGCAGGGAGCTCCTGCAGCCCTATTGGCTCCCTGGCATCATGGGGCCGCTCCCGAGGCTCATGGGACTTGTAGTCCCTTCCAAGAGCCTTCCCTGGTAGGCTACAGTTCGCGCGCTTGTTCTGCGCATGCGCGAACTTCACTGCCGGTCCTCTGCGCCGAAATTCCCACTGCGCATGCGTGCGCAATCTGCTATGGCGGCGCCCTGCACCGGGACCCGCCGGAGCCCTAGCAACACTACCGCACGCTTCCCTGGCAACCTGCAGTCCTTGAGAACGGCGCGCTATGCTATCTCCCCCTCCCACACCTCTCCACGAGCAGCGGCTAACCTCCTAACCACCGCGGTGAGTGCCCAGAGGGGGGGGCCGGCAATGCAGAGGGGGACCTGGCTACATTTGTGTATACTTATACTGTATCATTTTATTACAATAAACCTTTAAAAAGACAACTGAATTGTTCTATGATTAACTCTGTTGACAATATTTCAGGTCTGATTTAGGTACCATATCCAGGAATGTAGCAATATAATTTCTACCCAAACAATGAGTAAATTGCGCTTTCCAATCTGTTTACTACCGATCACTATCACAGTACTTTACTTGTCACTCACCTTTAACAGTAAGCAAATGACCCAATAGTGCTTTACGTGTTTGCATTTCTGAACTTAAATATTTTATTTTCTACACAGCTAAAGCCTTTTCTGTAATTTACTTGCCTTATACACATCATTCTCCTTAATAAGAGGTCCCATTATGTGACTAATAGGCGACCTTCCAGTATTACAGTATAATGAGGAAGTTACTTGTTTTCTTAACTTCAAATGATCATACAACTGTATATACTGTAGTGATGTTGGACCACAGGTAAATATAACAGTCCTGCTAATAAGAGAGGGGCACACAGCAATTTGTGAGACAAAAAAGGCACACATGGTGTTTCTTTGGGCCATTACAATGCTAAACAACTCCTGACCTACCTGCAACTTAAACAATCAATGGTCTGAAACCAATGTTTGATACAGCTAAACAGTTTGGGAGCCTTAATCTGTAATGTGCTTGGTTAGACAGCGAACTCTGATTGATTCCCTTGTGGTACAAATAGACAGTATTTTCTGAGTATGAGAGAACACACACAATGCATTCCATGGATAGGGAGCGAGATAACAGAACAATAAATATTAACATTGACTGCAAAAATGAATCTTTCATTTCTGTCTAAAGAATCCTACTTATTGTTATACTGTAATTGGCCAAGGCAGACAGAGAGAAAAGAAAAGGAATAGTAATTACCCATATTGCTTGCTACTCAGCAATTCACCCAATATCTGACAGCCACAAAGCACAATTAAACTGCATCTGTACACAAAAAGCATCGTCCGTGGGGAAATAGGATAGGATTGGTAGGAATTTGTAAGGGAAACACTAATAATAGGACATCGATCACAACACATACTATTAGCTGATATGGAAGCATTCAGTACTTTAATTAGCTATAAAATATGCACTAATCACTCATAGGCATAAAATGTGTTCACACATACAGATGTGAAGAACATCGAACAATGGTGTTAGTGCCGGCTACAGTATTACATTCAACGTCTACAATAAATACAAACTTACAGAACAGAAAGCGTTGTGCTAGCGTCTATACGCTTTTAACTCTTTTGCTGTTTTATTTGTCTGCAGCAAAGAGTAGTGTAAAGCAGCATTACCATAAACTCATCGGCTTTTAAATTACTGCGGGTAATTCCATAGAAAATTATATTGCAACTCTGCAGCTGCAACTAAATTATAAGCTATGGGGCAGGAGGCTCACAATGTCCCATCTTTGGTACCTTGGTAAAGGGAGGACAGATGGAAACCTGTTCCAATGAACAGGCTGCAGTGCCTTTAGCATAAAGAGGGAATAGCTTGCTCCCTCTTATTCCTTCTCATCATAACTTCATTGAAATATATAAAACTCTTTGACTTTCAATTTGCACAGGCTGGTCCAATTTATTTTGTAAAGATCATGGAAAGGTAAGAGCAGTAACATCAAATCCTGTTCTCAAAAAAGCTTGTTTCCATGGCAATGGTGCATAACCGGATGTTCATGTTTGGCATACTGCACAGTACATGTAACATAGAAATGAATCCGCAATGGCTTTTGTTAAGAACACGTGTGCATTTTTCATCAAGATGCATACATTTTAACACACAACTTTTAAAATGTTACCTCAGGAATTTCTCCTGACAGAAGGATTATCCCCCCCCCAACCCCCTTGCTGGTGCACCCTTGAGCCAGAGAGGGAGAAGAATGGGGGGGGGGGGAGGAGGGGAGGAGGTGAGTGGAGGAGGGAGAAATTGAATGAGAGGAGGAGGGGGGAATTGAGTGAGAGGAGGGGGGGAGGGGGAGTAGTACAGTGGCTTACCAAAAAAGGTGTTCCCATTTTGCTAACACCTCCACCTCCTCTATCGATCTCTCTGTGGGGGTAACCCAGGACTCTTTTCTGTGATATCTTCTCTTTTCTCTTTACACACTCTCTCTAATATCACCTCTATGCTGTTGACACACAAATTTACTTTTCAACCCCTGACCTTACACCTGTTGCACAGACAAAAATTTCTTAATGAATGTCTCACCCCTATATTATCCTCTATGGACCTCTGCCGACTTAAACTTAATATGTCAAAAACGGAGCTCCTCATTTTTCCTCCCAAACCTGGTCCTACTATCTCCTTCTTCATTACTGTCAGAAGCACTATCATACATCCAGTAGCACAAGCACGCTGCCTAGGGGTCATACTCGACTCTTTTCTCACATTCTCCTCTCTTCTAAAGTTAGCTAAAACCTGTTGTTTTTTCCTCCACAATAATTCAAAGATTCCTCTGTTGCTCAACTTCTAAAACTCTGACACATGCCCTCATTCTCTCCCATCTCGACTACTGTAACTTCCTGCTGTCTGGCCTTCCTGCCTCACATGTCTCCCCTACAATCTATCCTAAACGCTGCTGCCAGAATCACTCTACTCTTTCCTAAATCTGTCTCAGCGCCTCCCCTGCTGAAATCCCTCTCCTGGCTTCCTATCAAATCCTGTATCACACACTCAATTCTCCTCCTCACTTTTAAAGCTTTAGACTCTTCTGCCCCTCTTTACATCTCAACCCTAATTTCTTGCTATACACCATCCCGACTCTTGCATTCTGTTCAAGGATGTCTTCTTCCTACACCTTTTGTGTCTAAAGCCCTCTACTGCCTTAAACCTTTCTCACTGACTGCCCCACACCTCTGGAATGCCCTTCCCCTCAATACCCGACTAGCACCCTCTCTATCCACCTTTAAGACCCATCTTAAAACACATCTCCTTAATGAAGCATATGAGTTGCTCTGTGGCTAATACTTTACACATCATACATCAACCTTGACCTCTTGCAGATGCACTTACCAGAACACCTTCCTACTGTCTCTATACGTTCTTCCTACTGACCAATTAGATTGTAAGCTCTTCGGGGCAGGGACTCCTTTTACTAAATGTCATTTTTATGTCTGAGGCACTTCTTCTTCTAGTTATATGTGTTATTTGTATTGTTTGTTATTTATATGATTGTCATGTGTATTACTGCTGTGAAGCGCCATGTACATTAATGGCATTATATAAATAAAGCTATACATACATACTGAACATACATACATACATAAAGGTTGGCTACCCCTGATCTAGAGGATAGCTGCAGTACAGATAGCTATTGTATACTTGTCATCTAAAAATAACTCCAAATACATTACCTCTCAGAGTTTATTCACTCCAGTTCAGTGTTAGAGGAAATCGGAATATATTTATGTATTTTAGCATCCAGGCAGTCACTCAACTACAACTCAGATAGCTTTTCCGCTCATTATTTCTGCTTTGTTTCTGCCCCCTTTACCTGTTACTGTGACTGTCCCACTCCCCTGACAATATATCTGCCTTCAAGTCACCATCCCTATCCTGTTACATGTCCAATAGAATTATATCACTCAGAGTACTGCACCGACACACTTTATTCGAGCAAATACCCGGTATGTACCTGGCAGATACCTGGAATGCGCCGCTCCTCACCTCTGACAAGCCCCGTTGCGTTTGCCTTCCCAGCCTGGGTTCATGCCTGGCTGATGGGCGGCTGATCTGTTAAATGATAATGATTAGAATTTAATAGGCTGCAATGCTTCGCGTGTCTACCAGATGGCATAAATTCATGAATTGTAATGCAGTATATATATATATACTGTGCAGTATTGCAGCCAGCGGGAATAAAATGCTTCAATCCCTGCTTGGAAAATACCTCAATGCACTCGGGCAGAAAACAGTCACAAACCTCAATACACCCGGGTATACCCGAATTCGTGGAACTAGCCAAGCTCGAATAAAGTGTGTCGCCAGTGTACATTGTTTGTGGATGGGAATCACTGGACACCAAGAACTTACCTGAATTTTTAAGTTAAAAGGAGTAATGCAGCACTAATATCACAGTTTTGAAAGAAGTGAGTACCAGAGTAAACATCTGGAATAAATCACTTTATGCCACTGTGTCTCCTACACTAAAATTAGACTGTAAGCTTTATGAGGTAGGGACTGGTGTATGAAAAAGTTAGTGTACAGCACGAAGTATAATCCAGCATTATATAAGAATATGGTTGTTTACTAACATAGCCCTGGTATGTTTGGGCTATTATTCTGTCCTCCTCCTGTGCAATAATCCCTGGTAAGGGCAGGTTTGCCAGGAGTTAACATGGGTTTTCCATACTCACTGTAATTCAGTTGGTCAGAGAAGGTAGTGCTCAGGCCTTGTGTCAGTCAAGGGCACAGGGGTGGGGCTACTGGATCTTTACTAAATGAACTGCATTTCCTGTTTTTAGTTAGTTAGCTCCTACCCTGAGAGGAGCTGAGTCTTACCCAACCGAGCTGTCAGGGACCTGGCAGGCTTGAGGCCCTCCCTCTGGGAGAGGCGGGTAGACTGTTCCCACAACCTCACCAGGGGGTAGTGGAAGAGCTAGGCCTGCTTCCAGGGCCCTGACTGGGAGTGAATGGCCTGGGTCATCCTGAAGGAGAACTCCTGTGTTCCTGTACTGCTGTGTATGCTGCTCCAGTGTATACTGTTGGTGCAATAAAGTGTTCCTGATTTATAAAGAAGCTGTTGTGAGACTGGAATCTCTCATCCCTGAGTGGGACGTTCTATTCCAGGGATTCCACCCCATATCCTGGGGCTTGCAATAGATGGAGGGGCTGAAAGAGTGAGTACGTACTGGGTATGTCCCCAGAAGCCTGTCCTGATCTTCCCCATAATATCATCAAGCGGGAGACTCAGGAGTCCTGTAAACCAGCTGGTGCACCACACTATAGCCATGTGTAACCAGAGTAGCATTTCCCCTAGGAGACCCTATCTGCGATTGGGTGGGGGAAAACCCGTTACAATTGGAGGCGCGGCTGAGATAATCAGGAGAGGCTTTCAGCGACGCAAAACAGAAAGTTTGAAAGTATGCTTCCAGAACAAGTGCTGCTGAAAGGGGCGAATCTAGGGGTAGTCAGGAGAACGAAAAAACCTTGCAAAGCACGCCCTAGACTGCCCTAAAGGATTAATAGGTCTGGAGACAAGGCTATTGCTGTTCTAGTCAAATCTGAGGCGGGTAGTCAGGATGCCTAGGGGGTGGCCTGGTTAACGCAGTTAAGAGGGACCCCTGGATAGGATCCACGATACTGGCAGCCAAGGGGGAAACACAAGAGTACTGCACAGGGAAGAGCCCAGAGTACTAATAGCCAGTAGCCAGACTATGAACCGCAGAGCACATGTACTGGACTGTGATCGTGTGCAGTATACTACAGAAAGAGTTTTGCCTAGCCCGGGGTATGCTGAGTTCACCAATTGTCAGAGGCTACATGTATTGCAGTGTTCACAAGAGAGCGAGTTCCCTGCCAAACAGTGAGGGTTGCGCTACAGTGAAAAACGTGGGTTCACCTAAGATGGAGGCTGCTATATGAAGAAGCTAAAATGGCGGTTCCCACCGAGTATGGCGCACGTGCATAGCGCACGTGCTGCGTGCAAAAAGACTGTGAGCAGGGTATTTGCAGAGATTTGGCCGGGTCTGGTGTGAAAGCTAGAGCCCCGCCTATGTGCAGGAAGGGGCGCGAAAGCAGGAGCCCCCTGCCCTGTGACTTGCTCAGTGAAGAGTCCACGTCATGAGATAACACCCAGTGACCCTCCTCTAATCTCCACCAGAGGGAGGGGGCACAATGAGAGACAATCCCAGAGCCTTATCCAAACTGAAGGAGGAGCTGAATGCAAGCTGTCGCAACCTCAGACTGATGGAACATGGCGGGCCAGAGGAGTGAGCTACCAATTTCTTTTGTGCCTGTGTATACATAAAGTAAGGGCAGGCAAATTGGACTTTGCCTATTACTCGCTGCCAGAAGGGTGCCTGGATGTACTCACTGATGGGATCATAAGCTTGCGGTGTTTGGGCCCTGACTGTGTATGCCTGGGAGAAGACCTTGTTTGGGGGGCTATTTTCTTCATGAATGGAGCAAGCCATCTAGTCTCTAGCCCGCTACTGCCTACCATTGGGGAGTACCAAGCCCCGTTGATGGAGACAAGGCCCGAGCCGGTTCCAGAGACGGAACTCACGATGGTAGAACCCAAGGAAGAGACAGTGACTGCCCAGGGAGGATGGGGATCGCTATCGCTGGTGGCGCAGAAGTGGGACCGCTTCGTGCCGATTGCCGCCATTGACTGCGAGGGGCCCCAATGTCGTTCCCCTGCGGAGATGTCCCTGACTGCCTCGTCGGACAACAAGGGTGCCAGTGTATCATCAGTGGTGATGCGCCAACCGGCGGACCACTCCAGCGATCCTGTAAAGGAAGAGCCACCTATCTAAATCACAGAGCGGCTGAGTCCAGAGATAACCCCACGGCGAGTGCTGGAGCGCCCAGAACCACAGATAAGTTTCACGGCCATGGCAGTGCCCAGTGCAGCAGAGGCCATACCTGCGACTGTTCCAGACGAACCGACGACCATCGTGAGCCAGCGGAGTGGTGAGGAACTACCCCCTTACTCCCGACAGGCTACTGCAGAGGAGTCCGGAGACGAGGCCCAGCCCGGAACATACTTCCGTGTGAAGAACCATGCAGAACTTCTGGTGCAGCGCCCTGCGGATGACGTACTTCCGGTGCGGGATTTGGCCCTGTACCGGGATCCCGCGATGTCTTCTCATGATGACGTCACTTACAAGGTGACCTCCGGAGCGGACCGGGACTGTGCTGCGACCGCTCTTGTGAGTACTGCCATCTCCAAGCGAGAAATGGACCGCTACCTTTAAAAGGTGGTAGACTGAGGGAAACACCGGCCTGTTGAGGCTGTGCCCCCGCAACCCACTTTCCCTGCGGTAGGCCGTGGCCTAGCTGAAGCCAAGGACTTTTCCCCGGACACTGTTGCTTCCTATGCCCCAGTCTCTGGCCCCATTACCTCTGCCATTGCCCCTGTCCTTGTCCCATCTGGTTCGGATTCCAGATACAGTCACCACGGGTCACTGGGTGAACAGGGGGTCCCCAAGCCATTCACTGATTACCTGGACTGGGTGGGTTTGGGTCAGGACTGGGAATTTGGGTAATGTTGTTGTTCATATTGTGCCTGTTGCTCGGGTAAAACCCTATATACCTCCAGTGTCAGACAGAGTTGTCAGAAATCACCAAAAGTCATTACTTTATTTTCACCACTCAGTAGAGGGGGGAATTGAGTTTGAAATGGGTTCCACTGATGAGGACAGGGGATATGGTTCTGATGATGAGGAAAGATCAGATGAGGAAAATTGGGATACTAATAGCTCCCTAGAGGATTGGGATCCTGCAGTATCAGATGAGAATTGGTATAATGAAGAAAGGGTGCCGCCTTATATCTCCAGGAGATGCCTTAAGAAAGTGTATGGTCGTAGTTGTTTGTGGAAAGTGAGCGACCCCGTCAGGAATACAACATGTAAATAAAAAACATATAAAGCAATAATTGTGCAGTATTGTGATTATTTGTTGGCTTGTTTTATTGAATATCTAGACTTGAATATATACATAGAGGAAGGCATTATAAAAACTAAGACACATTTTAAAAATGTTGACTGCAATAATTTTATTTTGAGATCCAGCTGTCATCACCATCATTGGATGGACGGAGTCCCCTATAGTCAATATAGAAGACTCCGTAGGAATTGCACCAAAGACAATATTTTCAAAGATCAGTGCAAAATTTTGGAGACAAGATTTGAGGAGAAAAATTATAGTAAAGACATTTTAGATAAGGCTCTGACAAAGGCTAAAAATTTAGATAGAAAGGAAACTTTACAGCCTAAAAAGAAGAACGAATCTCACAATTCAGTGAATCCTTATGATACAGCATTCCTGACGACTTTCAATAAAGAATCTAAAAATATAGAAAGGATCTTGCGGAAACATTGGCATGTTCTAAAATCTGATAATATATTAAGGGATATTTTACCAGATAATCCAAAAATAATTTTTAAGAAGGCACAGAACATAAAAAATATTATTGCACCGAGCGCTTTAAAAAACACAAGAGAGACCAAACAAGGATGGTTAAAAAACCTGACTGGATTTTATGGTTGTGCAACATGCAAGGCCTGTCAGCATAAACTGAAAGATAAAACTAGTTTTATATGTCATAGAAATAAAGAAGCTTTTAAAATCAAGCAATATATTAACTGTTCTACCGATTTTGTAATCTATATCCTTCAGTGCCCCTGCGGGTTACAATATGTAGGGAAGACATCAAGACCCATTCGTACCCGCATTATCGAACATCTGAGCAATATCAGAAGGGGTATTTTAACTCACAGCGTTTCCAAACATTACGCAAAGTATCACCAATCAAATCCAGATAGTCTAAGATTTACGGCTATAGAACAAGTTAAACAACACTGGAGGGGGCGTTCAAGAGAGGTGGATTTAAGTAAAAGGGAAATGTTCTGGATTCATAAGCTTGATACATTAATCCCTCATGGCTTGAATTCAGATTTCGAAATTTTACCCTTTTTACATGATTAATAGATATATATAACTTAGTGTCTCTTTTAATATGCCCTTTTATCTGTGTAAATTATTACAGTTTTCTAATTTAGATAATCTTTTTTATACATTTTTTATTATGTTTTTAAAAAACATTTTATCCAATTAATATCTTAATATTTATTGTAAATCTAATTGTATTTTCTCACTTTAATACATTTTAATGTCTTTTAATGTAAATATTAGCCAAATCTCATTTTGATAATGAACTACAATACAGTGCTCCCATTGGATTAATGCTTTTATTTAAATTGACCTCTATTGGTATGCAATCCATATTACTCTGAAAACCTCTTATATATGTTCTTTTGAAGAAAATATCTGATATACTAACATATGTTTTTCCATGTCTCTCTTGTCCTTTTTTTTCCCTCTCTCGTTCTATGAGTTTTCAAATACGTTTTACATATTTTAATGAAGTATATGCAAAATTTGAAGTTAGCCATTAATAAATAGTTTCCAATTGTATTATTTGTTTATATGAGCATTTTTCTTTTTTACTTTGGTTTTAAAATTATTAAAGATTGTATCACCTATTTAATATGTAATTCATAATGTATTGATATAACAGTGATTTTATGTTTTGAACCACAGAGATGATTGTGCCTATGTAAAGGCAACCATGTGGGTTAAATTAAATAATAATGAGTTCAATCAGATAGACAACACACAGTCAATTAGACTCCAACAGTATAAGTATGTGACGCCCACACTACACGTCATGACGCTCCTGACGAAGCTGTATGCGACAGCGAAACGCGTAGAGCCATCTCATCAAGCTGCAGCTGCTTTGAAGAGAAGACTCCAGATTCCAGCCGTTTGTATTCACCCGCGATTCCTCTCCCAGCGTGCCACAGCCTACTTCCTTTGGATACGATCAGCCGTTCAGAGGGACGTGACGTCACACGCCATTGCCGGCAGCAGGACTGGGGATAGAGGAGGACGGGGAGAAGCGACAGCGGGCGCACACAGCGCTAAAGATACCTTTATGTGCATTATATACATGTACAGAGTGTGAGTACATGTCTTTTAACTTGCTATTTATAAAATCCTGTTCTACAACCTACACCATCGGTCTATTTCTCTGCTCTTTGTCCACATATACCTTATGGGAATTTGAATCTTACCAACTCTGAGCTTATCCATATGTGCCAAGACCAAGTGGGGATATAAGTACACCTTAAAGAAACCTCATCATTTCTTCACTACCTGACAGAGTCAGACAAATGCGAATTTTCTTCTATGTTGCTGTAAGTAGGTTTTCCCCAAGAGCCAAGATTCTTGAACAAGCCAACAAATAATCACAATACTGCACAATTATTGCTTTATATGTTTTTTATTTACATGTTGTATTCCTGACGGGGTCGCTCACTTTCCACAAACAACTACGACTGTACCTGTGGGAAATCAAAGCATATTTCCCTGGAAGGTTTGAGAAGTATCCTGTTGGGTAACATTATTTATTTTCATTATATTTATTGTTTGAATTTGATCACAACACTGTGTATTTATTAGGGAACTGTGGCGCCTAGGCAAGTCATTTAAGTACATTTTAAGAAAGTGTATGGGCATGATCCTCTCCGACCATTAGCACCCATGTCTAAAGAATGGGATGATTGTGGTGTCCAGTATGCCACCCAGAGTGTTATGGTACTTTTGCTCTAAACCCAGTGGACCATGCTGTGCGCAGGCCACCCTAAGAGGTTATAGCTAGTACAAGTAAATACATATCCTGAGGGTAGAGTAGTAAAGGAACCTGATTCCAGGTATTACTGTTAGTTGTGGATTCTCCACGTTGGGAGTAATCCTAGTTCTTTTGTGTCACCATCTAAGGAGGGTGTATAACCTTCAAATATAATGACACTATGTTATGGTAAATAATATGTCATATTATTTTGTTTTGTACAGGTTGTTCACCAGCAGGATGGACCCGCAAATTTAGGTACAAGTGGGGACCATTGGATTCCACCAAAGGAAGAGTATAGCCCTGGTAGGTTTGGGCTATTATTCTGTCCTCCTCCTGTGCAATAATCCCTGGTAAGGGCAGGTTTGCCAGGAGTTAATATGGGGTTTCCCTACTCACTGTAGTTCAGTTGGTCAGAGAAGGTAGTGCTCAGGCCTTGTGTCAGTCAAGGGCACAGGGGTGGGGCTACTGGATCTTTACTAAATGAACTGCATTTCCTGTTTTTAGTTAGTTAGCTCCTACCCTGAGAGGAGCTGAGTCTTACCCAACCGAGCTGTCAGGGACCTGGCAGGCTTGAGGCCCTTCCTCTGGGAGAGGCGGGTAGACTGTTCCCACTACCTCACCAGGCGGTAGTGGAAGATCTAGGCCTGCTTCCAGGGCCCTGACTGGGAGTGAATGGCCTGGGTCATCCTGAAGGAGAACTCCTGTGTTCCTGTACTGCTGTGTATGCTGATCCAGTGTATGCTGTTGGTGCAATAAAGTGTTCCTGATTTATAAAGAAGCGGTTGTGAGACTGGAATCTCTCATCCCTGAGTGGGACGTTCTATTCCAGGGATTCCACCCCATATCCTGGGGCCTGCAATAGATGGAGGCGCTGAAAGAGTGAGTACGTACTGGGTATGTCCCCAGAAGCCTGTCCTGACCTTCCCCATAATACCATCAAGCGGGAGACTCAGAAGTACTGTAAACCAGCAGGTGCACCACACTATAACTATGTGTAACCAGAGTAGCATTTCCCCTAGGAGACCCTATCTGCGATTGGGTGGGGGGAAACCCGTTACACTAATATCATGGCAGCTGTTTTCGAACAAGAGATTATTACTTATTTTTACTATACTTCTAATCTTGATTTACCATAATCACTGTGTGATCTTTGGTAGTTACACTGGCGACACACTTTATTTGAGCTCGGCTAGTCCCGCGAATTCGGGTATACTTGGGTGTATTGAGGTTTGTGACTGTTTTCTGCCCGAGTGCATTGCGTTATTTTCCCGGCAGCGATTGAAGCATTTTATTCCGGCTAGCTACAATACTGCAATGCCGTGTAAAAACACATGAGGGCGCTTGCGAGCTGTTCTCTTGAAGCCGTCCCCTATAGTGAATTGTAATGCAGTATATATACTGTATATACTGCTGCGGCCAAGTTTATTCGAGCATTTGCCCGTTCTTGGCCACAGCAGTATCCTGGCGCGCGCCGCAGGGTGACGGGCGCGCGCCGAAGCAGCGGAAGAGCGCCCTCCGATCGGGGCGCTCTCCCTACCGCTGCCGGGTCCGCCGGGTCCCCCGGAAC
Source organism: Ascaphus truei (assembly GCF_040206685.1). Classification (NCBI taxonomy): domain Eukaryota; kingdom Metazoa; phylum Chordata; class Amphibia; order Anura; family Ascaphidae; genus Ascaphus; species Ascaphus truei. The sequence goes on from NC_134487.1 coordinate 137,217,424, forward strand.
CCCCTGCCGCCGTCCCGCGATCGCGGGACACCAGGGCTCCCTCGGGGAGCCCTGGACGCGCGTGCAGGGGGCGCTGGCACCCGATGATGCGTGACCGCGCATCGGTGATGCGCGGCACGCTGAGGGAGTGCGGCTCGCAAGCCGGGACATTTCCCGGCTTGCGGAATGAGCCGCACTCGGATAAACTGTGTCGGCAGTGTATATATATATATATATACTGTATAACAACAGCCCCTATAACCCCTAACATACAGTACTGTACACATACAGTACTGTATATGCACATACTGGGGGCGAGATGTGTTTGCAGCAGAGAGAGATCCGCTGCTCTCTCTGCGCAAACAGCGACACATTAAAAATGATTTTAAATACATTTTTATTTATAGTGTAGATGTGCAGGGGGTCTCAGGAGCTGAACCGTGTTGGTTTCAGGTCGGGGGACCCCCTGCCCCCCGAGATACAGACCCCTTTATGAGGTGCCGGTATCCCTCTGCGTTTAAAGGTCCCGATCACGTGATCGCGGCCTGTTAAACCAAGTAGAGGGATACCGGCACCCCCAAAAGGGGCCTGTATCTCGGGGGCAGGGGATCCCCCGACCTGAAACCAACGCGGTTCAGCTCCGGAGACCCTCTGCACATGTACAGTATAAATAAAACACATACAGTATATACAGTAAATAAACACTCGTTCTTTACCTTAGCGGCTATGCGCTATGGTAAAGAAGCAGCATTTCTGTATTTTTAATAATATTGTACAGTGAGCAGGGGGTTCCCTGAGCCAGAAATCTAAACTCAGGGGACCCCATGCTCCTGCACAATATTATTAAAAGTACAGAAATACTGCTTCATTGCCATAGCGTATAGCCGCTAAGGCAATGAAGGGGTTAACCCACCGTGCCCGTTTTATTGTGGGTAGCGGGGGTGGGTGAAGGGGGTATTTGGCCCTTGGTGTGAGTTTAGGGCTTGCGGGGGGGTTGCGGGTGCACTTAACCCCTTCACGACCGTAGCAGTTAATACCGCTACGGTCATGAAGGGGTTAACCACTCCCGCTACCCCCCGCAAGCCCAAAACAAGCACCGTTGGGGCTAATACCCCCTTCACCCCCCCCACTACCCACAATAAAAAATAATCACACAGCATCCCCGCAATACATAAGTAAATAAATAAATAAATACAAATAAATACATTTGAAATACATTTTTATTTATAGTGTAGATGTGCAGGGGGTCTCGGGAGTTGAACCGCGTTGGTTTCAGGTTGGGGGACCCCCTGCCCCCCGAGATACCGACCCCTTTATGAGGTGCCCGTATCCCTCTGCGTTTAAAGGTCCCGATCACGTGATCGCGGCCTGTTAAACCAAGTAGAGGGATACCGGCACCCCCAAAAGGGGCCTGTATCTCGGGGGGCAGGGGGTCCCCCGACCTGAAACCAACGCGGTTCCCTATACATATACAGTATATATATACACATATATATATATACATCAAATGATCACATGGTATGGTAGCCAATCAGAGCGTGGGAACTCCATCCCTACTCTGATTGGCTACCATACCATGTGAGGGCGGCCATGTGCCTTTTCATGACGTCATCTTAAAGGCAATTGAAGCAAAGCCATTCTGATTGGCTGTGCTTTCATTCCGTTTAAGTGACGTCATCATTTTTTTTTTGTCGGCCAAAACACATGGTTTTCACGGTCTAATCAGGACCGTGGGAACTATGACGCAAAATGTGACGTCATAGGCCTTTAAAAGCCTATGTCGTCTCATTTTAAAGCCAGACGCCGCGGAGGAAGGACCTCCGGGAAAGAAAGAAGACCAGGGCGTGGCCGCAGACGGGGAGAAGACCCCGCCCCGCCCCGCTGGAAGGAGATAGAAGAAAGAAGAACATAGATGAAGATGGATTACAGATAGAAGACCCGTGGATTGGTTTGGATTTTTAGTTTAATGTTTATTATTTTCTGGTTTATTATTTTATGGGTTCCTGATCGTGGATTGGTTCGTGAGTAAGCTGCGCAACGGGAGTCGGTGGGGGCAAGTAATGGTAAGTGAACTACAGTAAAGAAATGTATTTTATTTAACTTGTTAATTTTTTCAAAAGGTTTTTTAACAAACATGTGTATTTTTTTTTTGTGGTATATCATTTCTTGCCACTGTATGTATGTATGTATATATGTCTAGAGAGATATATACATACAGTACAGTACAGGGTAAGAAATGATGTTGTTTTAAAAGCTGGATTAGATGTGTTTTAAATTATTTTGTGTATGCTGCTACAGTATGCTTTATTGTGAGTTTAAAGTATTTTAAAATTAGATAGATGTATTCCTTGGTATTGTATTCTGTGTTTGAGGAAGGTCAGGGATAGGCTTGGTTTGTAAAGGTTGTATTTTTGTCGGTACTTATATTTTTTCAAAGGCTTAATTGTTCTGCTCTAGGCGTGAATTTGTTAATGGTTTTATTGTTCGGGATCTAGTGTGAATTGTTTAGGGATGTAAATAATGATTGCTAATTGAGTTTTGTTTACTTGCAGAATGTATATGGTGCATAGATATTTAGGCATCATTTATATTGGAATGTATGTAAGTTGTTTAAATGGCTTTTCAGAGGTATAGTGATGATTTAGATTGAGAGATCAGTTATGAATATTAAAGGAAATTGATTTTAATTTAGTGTGTATGTATGGAGAAGTGTTTGGTTGTAGGACAGTGCTTTTGATAACCCTTCTACATTTATTTGTACTGTATATTGGTTTATCATGGGTGTGTATATAACGTGTGTATATATATATATATAAAAATATATATATATATATACAGGCATACCCCGCTTTAAGTACACTCACTTTAAGTACACTCGCGAGTAAGTACATATCACCCAATAGGCAAACGGCAGCTCACGAGTGCGCCTATCATCAAGTCCTGAACAGCAATACCGGCTCCCTACCTGTACCGAAGCTGTGCGCAAGCAGGGAGACTATAGAGCCTGTTACAAATGCGTTATTTACATCAGTTATGCACGTATATGATGATTGCAGTACAGTACATGCATCGATAAGTGGGGAAAAGGTAGTGCTTCACTTTAAGTACATTTTCGCTTTACATACATGCTCCGGTCCCATTGCGTACGTTAATGCGGGGTATGCCTGTATACTGTATATATCTCTCTCTCTCTCTCTCTTTCTCTCTGTCTCTCTGTATATATATACAGTATATATATATATATAGTTGCATGATGAAGCCACAGTACAAATTCATGGGTGAAGGGTGGGTATCGGGCCTGTGTGGCTTAACCCCTTAATCACCTTTGCGGTTATTATCTGATAAGGTGTTTAAGGGGTTAATTGATATCTGAATGTAATTGCAATGTATTGGCTTTTGATTTTTGTTTACTTGGTTGTAGGGCAGTATGCTTTTGATAACCCTTCTACATTTATTTGTACTGTATATTGGTTTATCATGGGTGTGTATATAATGTGTGTATATATATATATATATATATACTGTATATATCTCTCTCTCTGTCTCTCTGTATATATATACAGTATATATATATATAGTTGCATGATGAAGCCACAGTACAAATTCATGGGTGAGGGTGGGTATCGGGCCTGTGTGGCTTAACCCCTTAATCACCTTTGCGGTTATTATCTGATAAGGTGTTTAAGGGGTTAATTGATATCTGAATGTAATTGCAATGTATTGGCTTTTGATTTTTGTTTACTTGGTTGTAGGGCAGTATGCTTTTGATAACCCTTCTACATTTATTTGTACTGTATATTGGTTTATCATGGGTGTGTATATAACGTGTGTATATATATATATATATATATATATATATATATATATACTGTATATATCTCTCTCTCTGTCTCTCTGTATATATATACAGTATATATATATATAGTTGCATGATGAAGCCACAGTACAAATTCATGGGTGAAGGGTGGGTATCGGGCCTGTGTGGCTTAACCCCTTGATCACCTTTGCGGTTATTATCTGATAAGGTGTTTAAGGGGTTAATTGATATCTGAATGTAATTGCAATGTATTGGCTTTGTATTTGCTATGTATGTTGTGGACAAGACAAGGATTTTGCTGGCAACGGACACTTCGTATTGATGAGGTCAGTAGTACTTTATTTATTTGTATATGCTAGTTAATGTTTTTAATAATGGGCAATTAATCTATTATCCATATCTGGATAACAGTTATTTTGCACATTATTGTACTGTAGGTGTTGGGGGGGAGGGTGTATGTATTGAATGTATAGGCCAGGTTTATTTTTTTTACATTCAGGGTTTGATTCCGTGGTTTTGCGTGGGGCCTATGGAGACCACCTGTGGGTATCCTCGGGTATCCTAAAGGGTAGCAGGCTGGTGGTTCCACGGGTGACACATGCGGGGATGACGATGTGTGGTCCCACTTCTGTGGGGGCACCTCCGACCCGTAGTCTGCGGGCATGACGATGTGTGTTCCCACTTCTGTGGGGGCACCTCCAACCCGTAGGTGCGGGGATGATGATGTGTGGTCCCACTTCTGTGGGGGCACCGCGGACCCGTAGTGAGCACCCGTGAGTTCCCCAGACCCCCATGGGAACCACCCGAGGCCCCACAGACACCTGTGGGTTTGACCCGGAGCTCCCAGACATCCTTGGGCCTACCGTGGGGACCCAATTATGGCCCACGGTGACCCAAGGAGACCACCTGAGGGCCATGGTGCTGGCAGGATCCACCAGCAGGCCTCCAGAACCTGTGGAATGCTGCTGGTAAACTGTAGGTCTGTCCAGGTGCCCTGCCAGCCCACCGGGGACTAGCGTGGGGCTGCGTTATGAACCCTGTATGTAAAAAGATAAATCTTGTATTTATGGGGGGGGGCACAGGGGGTGGGTAATGTATTTAATAAATATAATGCTGTTTATTGTGGGTCATTGTACTGTTTTTAGTGTGGGTACTGGGGGTGGGGTGTTTCCCCAACGGTATGTGGGTAGGCCTCCCTTGTGGGTACTGACTAGGTGGTTAGGCCTCACGGGGGGGGGGGAGTTAGTGTGGGAGGGTATGTAGGCATCCCGAGTGGTGGGTGAGGATGGGTTAACCCCTTCATGACTGTAGCGGTTAATAACCGCTATGGTGATTAAGGGGTTTGGGGACATTACTTTGTACTGTATTTTTTCATTTTTGTGTCTGTTTTGCAGAAGCGGAGGGGCCATGGCCAGGATGGGGGGGGTAACAGTATGTAGGTAGGGGGTGAGGGTGGTTAGACCTAACAGTATGCACATTGGGTCCCCCCCCCCTCCCCACATTTACATACACTGCACTGACAGCAGGGAGGGAGATTTACTGGTAACAGAAACATCTCTCTGCCTTCAGTGTAATCTGTTTAAAGCCCCCTCCCCCCTAATGTGTGTTTCTGTAAAATCTCTCTCCCTTCAGTGTAATCTGTTTAACAGAAACATTAGGGGGGAGGGGGCTTTAGGCCTTTACATCTCTCTCCCTTCAGTGTAATCTGTTTAACAGAAACATTAGGGGGGAGGGGGCTTTAAACAGATTACACTGAAGGCAGGGAGATACAGGGAATGTACTGTATTGTTCATCATGTACATTGCAATGCTGTGTATAAAGTATAAGGTTTTTTACAATTAGATAGATGTAATCCTTGGTATTGTAAGGGTTAGCTTTGGTTTTAAATTGTGTTTTCTGGTTGGTACTTACAGTATATATTGATTTTGGTTTACTTGATTGGTTAAAATAGTTGACTTGTTTGGAAGTGTTTGTATTTACTGGTAGAATAGCTTGCAATTATATTGTTAACATTCATTTGCAGAATGTATACGGTGCATAGATTTTAGGCATCATTTATACAATGTAAATGCAATGTACTGTGTGGATTGGAATGTTATGTTTTATATTGTAAAATCAGTTAGGATTATTAAATGGATTATTATTGTCTGTATAGAGAAGCGTTATCTGTAGGACAGTATGATTTTGATAACCATTCTACATGTATTTGTATATTGGTTCATCATGTGTGTATATATACTGTATACTATATATATATATATATATATATATATATATATATATATATATATATATATATATATGTGTGTATACAGTGTATATATATACACAGTATATACTGTATATGTATAGGGATTGTTATTATATATATACTGTATATATATATCCAGTATATATACAGTATATATTTATTTCTCTTCATGTATTTATTTATTTAGATTTATTTATTAATTGTGGGGCTGCTGTGTGTGTGTATTTTTTTTAGTGGGTAGCGGGGGTGGGTGAATGGGGTATTAGCCCCAACGGTGCTTGTTTAGGGCTTGCGGGGGGGTAGCGGGAGGGCTTAACCCCTTCATGACCGTAGCGGTATTAACTGCTACGGTCGCGAAGGGGTTAAGTGCACCCGCAACCCCCCCGCAAGTCCTAAACTCACACCAAGGGCCAAATACCCCCCTCACCCATCCCCACTACACACAATAAAGCGGGCACGGTGGGTTAACCCCTTCATTGCCTTAGCGGCTATCCGCTTTGGTAATGAAGCAGCATTTCTGTATTTTTAATAATATTGAGCAGGAGCAGGGGGGGTCCCTGAGCATTAATTTCTGGCTCAGGGAACCCCCTGCTCACTGTACAATATTATTAAAATACAGAAATGTTGCTTCTTTACCATAGCGCATAGCCGCTAAGGTAAAGAACGAGTGTTTATTTATACTGTATATACTGTATGTGTTTTATTGATACTGTACATGTGCAGAGGGTCTCCAGAGCAGAACCGCACTGGTTTCAGGTCTGGGGACCCCCTGCTCCCCGAGATACAGGCCCCTTTAGGGGGTGCCGGTATCCCTCTGCTCTGCTTGGTTTACAGGCCGCGATCACGTGGTCGGGCCCTTTAAACCAAGCAGAGGGATACCGGCACCCCCTAAAGGGGGCTGTATCTCGGGGAGCAGGGGGTTCCCAGACCTGAAACCAACGCGGTTCAGCTCCGGAGACCCCCTGCACATCTACACTATCAATAAAAATGTATTTCAAATGTATTTATTGTCATTTATTTATTTATTTATTTAGATTTATTTATTTATTTTTTGGCGGCTGCTGTGTGTGTGTATTTTTTTTATTGTGGGTAGCGGGGGTGGGTGAATGGGGTATTAGCCCCAACGGTGCTTGTTTAGGGCTTGCGGGGGGTAGCGGGAGGGCTTAACCCCTTCATGACCGTAGCGGTATTAACTGCTACGGTCGTGAAGGGGTTAAGTGCACCCGCAACCCCCCCGCAAGTCCTAAACTCACACCAAGGGCCAAATACCCCCCTCACCCATCCCCAATACACACAATAAAGCGGGCACGGTGGGTTAACCCCTTCATTGCCTTAGCGGCTATCCGCTATGGTAATGAAGCAGCATTTCTGTATTTTTAATAATATTGAGCAGGAGCAGGGGGGGTCCCTGAGCATTAATTTCTGGCTCAGGGAACCCCCTGCTCACTGTACAATATTATTAAAATACAGAAATGCTGCTTCTTTACCATAGCGCATAGCCGCTAAGGTAAAGAACGAGTGTTTATTTATACTGTATACTGTATGTGTTTTATTGATACTGTACATGTGCAGAGGGTCTCCAGAGCAGAACCGCACTGGTTTCAGGTCTGGGGACCCCCTGCTCCCCGAGATACAGGCCCCTTTAGGGGGTACCGGTATCCCTCTGCTCTGCTTGGTTTACAGGCCGCGATCACGTGGTCGGGCCCTTTAAACCAAGCAGAGGGATACCGGCACCCCCTAAAGGGGGCTGTATCTCGGGGAGCAGGGGGTTCCCAGACCTGAAACCAACGCGGTTCAGCTCCAGAGACCCCCTGCACATCTACACTATCAATAAAAATGTATTTCAAATAATTTTTAATGTGCGGATGTTTGCGCAGAGAGAGAGCAGCGGATCTCTCTCTGCTGCAAACACATCTCGCCCCCGCCGCCCATACAGTAGTATCATTTATGTATGTGCATATACAGTACTGTATGTGTACAGTACTGTATGTTAGGGCTTATAGGGGTTGTTGTTATACAGTATATATATATATATATATATACTGTGTATATACAGTACTGTATATATATATACTGCATTACAATTCATGAATTTATGCCATCTGGTGGACACGCGAAGCATTGCAGCCTATTAAATCCTGATCATTATCATTTAACAGATCAGGCCCCCGTCAGCCAGGCATGAATCGTGGCTGGGAAGGCAAACGCAACGCGGTTTGTCAGAGGTGAGGAGCGGCGCATTCCAGGTATCTGCCAGGTACAAACTGGGCATTTGCTCGAATAAAGTGTGTCGCAGCAGTAGTTCCTGACTTTTTGTTTCGAACATAAAAAGTGCTCCCCGCTCTCCGAATGAATACGAAAGAATCAATGATACTTGAAATGCTGATATGTATTAATGAGCAAAAGTGAAGAACATAAATTGACAGTGTGCAAAAAAACGTAAATCACATAAAATGAACAGGAGGGGGAGGAATGGTGAGGGAAAGGGAAAATATGACATCCCTAAAAAGTGAGGGATATGATAAAGAAATCCCTAACAGGAAAGGAAGTGGGTGCGGTGAGACGCAGGGGCACCGTTTTGGGGTCACTAACCCCTTCTACAGGCCCATTTGAAGTATCATTGATTCTTTCGTATTAATTCGGAGTGCAGGGAACACTTTTTGTGTTCTATATGTCCTTAGGAGAGATTAGGGGTCTCTTCATTGTTCCCCAGCACCCACCACGTACTTATATCTCTAATATATTAATACATTAGGTAGTGCGGCCTACACAACATATTTTCTGACTTTTTGTTTGTTTCCAGAGCTGCAAAGTTAATCTCTATTGCTGTCATCACCGGTGCATCTTTCATCATCCCGCTCATCAGGAGTCGGACACTGATCACTTGTTATGCAATTAATCTAGATACTGATAGATACCTCCCCTCAGATCTCCCATACATATACTGTATTTTTATTATTATTATCATCATTTATTTGTAAAGAACCAACATATTCTGCAGGACGTTACAATGGGGGTACAGAGATTTAATAATGACATAAACAGTGTTACATCCAAATACAAATAAGGACAAACATGCACACACAGATACAGAGAGTTAATGAGGGCCTTGTTGTGAGAGCTTACAGTCTAGAGGAGCAAAATAGTGCTTTGTTTTGAAAGATGGTGACTGTGTGTTCATCACTTTGAAGGGAGAGAAGCACAATAGCTGCCTGAGGTATGTTATGTTCAGAGTAAGCACAGGTATATTGTCGTAGTAAGGAAAAATATAATTGAAAGATGAAAGGAAATCCAAGAGAAATCTGTCAAACAACAAGCTGAAATATTGCATTCTCATCCTGTCTAGGTCTGCTATAAGACATTGACTGATTTTTGCATGGGCAGATGTGAATTATTTTTTTGCACGGTTTAGTATGAATCATTTTTTGTTGTGTCTCAGTATTTTTCATTCAGTATTTACTAAGCTTTTCCTGAGTCTGAGGGGGTGGTGAAGCTGCATTATTCTATTGACTTCAATGGGAGTTTCCGTGTGATCATGCACCGATGGGCACTATTGCAGGTTAGTGAATAAACCGCACTGTCCTTTTTATATTACCTACAGTATAAAGCTAGTCATACTGTATTGTGTGTGATTTGTTCCTAATTTAACTTTTTATGCGGAGTGCGTCTAGCACTATGAAATGGAGGGACCCGATAGTTTCTGGTAATGAAGGAAATGTTCAGTTTGCTCCATTTATTTTTAGCTCTAATTCCTCACAAGCATTGATAACATCAATATTATTAATTTATTACTACAGGCAACACTGAATGAGTTGTGGGTAGGGCCTCATAGTTGCCACAGGACTTCTAAAGAGGCAATGAAAGCTGACTATATTTTTTTTGTGCGAATGTTTTCAAACAATAACATAGGATGGCCTCGCAGGGGGGTCTCCGGTATCCCACTGCTTCCAGAGATACCGACCTCCGTAGCTACCCCGCTCGGCTTGCAGGGTTCACATAATATCCGCTGTTCAAAGCTCCCATGCCCCGCGGGCCAATATGAAGCCTTGTCGTCATCGGGTTCTGCTTGCTATTGGCCTGCATGAGATACCGGCATCTCATTTGGAGGTCTGTATCTTGGGGGGTCCCTAGAGCTGAAATAAATGTGGTTCAGCTCTGGAGACCCCCTGCTTTAAACCTATGTTTAAAAAAAACAGTCATTTTAAAAAATAATTCATTGCTCCTTAAAAGCCTAAAAGTAACCCTGGTAGGATCTCATCAACACATTGCCAGTGAGTGTCTTTGAAACTTCTTGTTCCAGCTCAGAGGACATAACTTGATGAGAATCCAATATCTGCCCATCATACAAAGCCTCTCATCTTCCTACACATCAGACTGACTTCTCCTCTGCAATTGTGGTGTAAGTATCTGACACTAAAGGCATTTTTGCTGATTTTGACAGGGCATTTTGAAATCTTCTTCCAAACCATTATGCCCAATTGTTTCCTTTCGGTGAGTTCTGATGCAGGATTGACAAGTGGAAAATGCTGTTGTCCTGTCAGCAGGCCTCGTCTGCCTTGCTAGAAGGAAAAATCTGCATACAAGAAATCTGTGACATTAGATATGTGCCTTTGGTTGTAATGGCAACATAAAATATATCACAAAATGTTAGACACGTTCCACAGAACTCCAATAGTAGCACTTGCACAGTATATCAAACAAGGCAACTAGTAAAGAAATATCAAATGTTTAGTAGTTGAGCAGTGTAGCAAGATCACAATGAAACCCATAGTAAATATAAAACACAGTGATACTTCAAAATGCTCAATCCGTCATTTCAGATTTATTTTTCTTCCCAGACCAATCCATTTCTGGACGGATGAGAGAGAGAGAGCGACAGAGCGACAGACAGAGAGACAGACATGCCTGTGCTGAAAAATGAGCACACCTGAGGTAACTGGCTAGGTGAAATGCAAAGTATATTTAAATGACTCCCATTCCAAACTTTATTAATGGATTTGCATACCCACTGTCTACACTAGGCACCAATCTAATGACTAGAATGGTATCAGATCCAACAAGAACACACATGACTTTTCTAGGCCACAACTCCAGCAGTGTGATCTAAACCAGCTGACAGCTACTGTAGCACTGCACATTGTCTACAAACAGCACACCTCCAAGGAATATCTATTTTGTCGATTGTAACTTTGAAAGCACTTCCAGCACAAAGTAATAATATGTACTGAGGGTTATGAGTTACTGAGGCCAGGTGAGATTAAATAAAAATTTACCAGAATATGGGCAACCTCACTCTACTGGATTAGAAGAAAATTTGTTCTTTACCCGTGGGTTCCTGTGTGGTGCCTGATGTGCTCCCCCTGGACTCCTTGTTGTCATCGTCAAAGACTGAAATATCCCCATTTAACTTCCTTGCCTTGCTTGAGGTGGCTGTCCCTGCTTGTGCTCCCACTGTGGGTATGGGCATGCTTCTCTCTGCTTGTTCCCTGGTGCCTACTGCGTCCTCTGCGGATGCCCAGACTTCGGACCTGATCCTCTCCAAACCCCATATGCCCAGGGAAGCTGGCGTCCTATTGATTGCCAGCACCACGGCAGAAAACTACTTAAACACTCCTACTGGCACACTCAACTTGCTAGGGATAATGGGCCTGGACATTAACAAAATAACTGTATCAGTATCTTTTAGTGAACACTCCCGCCCTCTGCCCTCGCTACTCAGTGACCGGATTTCTTTTGGAGCAAAAGATTCGCTCAAACACCTACCTGCTTATTTGACCAAAACTATTGCTCTTCCAGAATGTCTCTTTGCTACATCCAACCAACAATCGGTGTGTCTTGTCTTGTACTTTTGGACTATTACTGGGGACCGGGGACCGGGCACCTGGCTTGTGCCCTTCTGACGTTGCTGTTCTGGAATCTCCTGTTTTTCCACAGCTCCGGATTTCCAAATTGTTCTGTGATGCTTTCTGCGTGCCAAGAATTGCAGTACCACCGTTCTCATGTCTAAAGATGGTACTCGCCAATAAACTGCTGGATTACGGGTCTACTTCCCGCCTAAGACAGTTCAGAAACAATTCTATGTCACCCAGATCTCTGAGTGATCCTGCTCGACCTGAGTTCTCGCCTGAAGGAGGGGGTACTGTAAGGAATCCGCTCCTGGGTTTGGCTGAAACCTATTCCTTACAAAATTATGCAGCTTCTAGACAACTCCCCCTTGTTTCTGCAATCAGCATCCCCTGCTCCTGCAATCACTGCAGCCTGGATGCCCGCTGTGCAGCTCTGTTTCTGTGCTCAGTCATTGGAGGAATTTCCTCACACCCTTATCCTTTGATTGGCTCCCTGTCCTTCTTATGCTGGGCTCTCCCATTTCCTCATTGCTGAACATAGATTTTGTAAGACTTTTTCAAGTAACTGTTCTTGCCATAGCTCCTAGTTACTGGCAGACTCCGCTGCGCTGAAACGGTTACACTGAAGCCCTCGGAGTTTCTTGTCCTGTCTGCAGTTCCTGTTCCCAGTGACCTTCCAGTGGCCTCCACCACTCTCAGCTGTACCCGGCTAGGGGGTGCTGTTCTGTGCTGAAGCGCTGGATCCTCTGTGCTACTGGCAGACTCCGCTGTGCTGAAGCGGTTACACTGAAGCCCTCTGTGTTTCTTGTATTGTCTGTAGTTCTGTTCCCAGTGACCTTCCATGCTGAAGTGGTAGTTCCAGTTCCTGCTCTCTACGCTGAAGCGACTTCTTCCTTGTTTTCCTGATGATGACCTCAGGTCGTGACCCCGACCTTCGCTCCTGTGCCGCCTGCCCTGACCCTGGCTTGTTTACCGATAACTCTACCTTCTCCAGTCCTGACCCGGCTACATTTAACCACGGAATTTGAAATCCGGCATCGTGGTCTAAGGTCAGTGTAATCTATCCCCACCTCAGCTCCGGAGTCCGGTCCATGTTTGTGGTAAGCATAACCGTTACAGAGAGAAATAAATGGGGGAGAGGAGGATAATTAGGGAGAGGGAAAGAGAGATAATGGGGGTAAGAGAGAAAGGGATGAGAGAGAAAGGGGGAGAGTGTGAGAGAAATGGGGGACTGAAATGGGGAGAGCGAAATAAATGGGGGCAGTGAGAGATAATGGAGGGAGAGAGAAGGGGGGAGTGAGAAAGTGATCAGAGAGAGGGTGAGAAGGGAGCAAGAGAAGTAGAGTGAGGGAGAGGGGGGTGAGAGAGAAGGGGCAATAGAGGTTGAGTTAGGGAACGGGTTAAGAGCGAAGGGAAAAAGTGAGGTAGATGGGGAGAGAATGGGGCAAAGGAGGTAGAGTAACAGGGCAGAGAGAGACAGGGGCTTCTATAATTTGTGGGGGATGCAGTTGGTGGAACTTGCCCATGGCACAAAAATACCTAGTTCTGCCTCTGACTATATGTAACACAAAGGAGGTCACTGGTCAAAGTCTCCCAGCTGCAAAGCATGTACAAAAATACTGCAGCAGATTTATAAAAGGAAAAGATCCCATTGTTTACAGTGGCATTACTCTACATGTTAAGGGTGGTGCTGTTATTTTGCCTCGGTTTTGCATCTGGGAGACTTTCATAAATAGCACAAATAATTATACGTGCTAAACACAAATACTACAAACATTGTAAGGGGTAATTCGGTACACTGCAAAGCAAGCAGATGGGCGTTTTCAGCCAGTCACAGTGCGATGGCTGCTTTGGAGTAATATGGCATTACCCCATAATATGATTTAGCACGCACAGGCACTAATCATATATTGCACAACTAAACCATGTGCCAATGACTAGATTTGCTCCTGCTAATTATGAATATATTTACCGCAGCGAAAAAGGATTAAACTCTGAAAATTGCGTGAGCACAGAACTTCCCTTTGCTCGAGCAATTTATGCCAAATGAAAACCCTTCAGTAAATTTAGCTCGCAGGATTACATCAACTATTCTAAAGAGGCTTTTAGACACAACCAACAAATTAATTATGAAACAGAAAATTCCTGCAAACACCTGCAGCCATCCTACAACAAGTAAACTGGTACAGAAGTGTATGCACATAAAAATGAACCAGGGGAAAAGTGCTTTGCAAGCCATTTAAACCCTCTGATTTCTCAGCAATGCTTTAGGATTACACGAATATTTGCCTGGCTGAAGTGATTTCTGAGTACCTGTTATAGACAGTAATACTCTCCTATGCTATCTACACTGAACTTGTATAGCAGATTTGTTTATTTAGTAATGGACGTGAGGGACATGACATGATTTCACAGTGTGACCCTTGTTAAGAAGTGATACTGCACCGACACACTTTATTCGAGCAAATACCCGGTATGTACCTGGCAGATACCTGGAATGCGCCGCTCCTCACCTCTGACAAGCCCCGTTGCATTTGCCTTCCCAGCCTGGGTTCATGCCTGGCTGATGGGCGGCTGATCTGTTAAATGATAATGATTAGGATTTAATAGGCTGCAATGCTTCGCGTGTCTGCCAGATGGCATAAATTCATGAATTGTAATGCAGTTTATATATATATACTGTGCAGTATTGCAGCCAGCGGGAATAAAATGCTTCAATCCCTGCTTGGAAAATAACTCAATACACTCGGGCAGAAAACAGTCACAAACCTCAATACACCCGGGTATACCCGAATTCGTGGGACTAGCCAAGCTCGAATAAAGTGTGTCGCCAGTGTACAAGGAACAACTGACCCATCAAGTCTATCAGCAGAGTTACAGAAATACAAAGAGAATTGTCCTTTCCGTTGTAACATGACATTGTTACAAAGTAGAAAACTATTCCATCCTCCAATTGCATGGGGACAGAAAAGATATAAAGTCAAGCACTGTATGTTCTTCCTACCAAATACATGACCACGTAACAGACAGTGAAACCATTAAATGCTGTATGTCACTCGACTGCAGTGCAATGAATGTAGGCTCATCTGACAGGAAAGGGGTTCCATTTAAAACCATTGAACCAAACCTTAAGACTACGATCTATTATGCAGTGAAATGATTCGAGCTCAGAAGTTTCCTTGCAATGGATAAGCATTTTCACAACATAAAGAATTAAGGTCTAAAACTGATAGAAAGCATGTTTCTTGATAATTGAAAATAGTTTTACTAGTGCAGTAAGCAAAATAAATATTGCCCTGACTTACAGAGTAACAGAGGCAATGTATTCTATAATACTGGCATCTGTCATTTTACCTCTGCATGTGTTTCTATATTTAGGGAAGTCTTTGAAAAAACTGCTGACATTGGAAACTGTACATGTCATTTCTTTATTATGCGACAAATTATAAGTTCTTTCCAAACGCCAATTCCTTCTCACAAAACAGCCAATACATTTATGGAAGCTGTCATGCAGTTTTCTATCCCATTAGCAGATACATTTACCAATTCTCAGGAAAAACTTTCATAATAGAACCACCGGTGAATTAATGTAGCTACACATATCTTAAATGAGTCCATTGGAAACAGTCTTGCTCAATTTGAATCACTTATGAAGTATTATTAGTTTCACTGAGGTCTCATTATTGTCACTCTTTGAGGTCAAGTTTATTCTACGCAAGTCTTATTTTTGGGTGCAAGCCATAAATAATTGGGATATTTTGGTTAAAAGTGACAAACCCCCGTCAATGTCTAAGCTAAAGCATAGGTAGTGTATAGTGTTGGGTTTTTTTTTAACCTGCTTTATTCATTCATCACACTGTGACTATCATACAGTGTATTAGCTGCAGACAATGATTCTGGGTAGTTATTTGCAAATGAGAACCCAGTAGGTCTGTCACGTTTAGCCTCCTATCCATGTTATTGCATGGATTCGTGAAAAGAATTGCCTGCTGCATTACAGAGCTTGTACAGCCTGGGACAAGAAAATACTGAACCAGTCAACCCACTGAAAGATCAATGTTTTGCCCTTTTGGACTCATCAGTTTGAGATTGGTCACTGATCCTTCAATGTAACTACCTAGCAGTATTGTATGCGGCATAATAATGGTATGACGTGACAATTGTGTAAATGAGGCAGGTTACAGAGCTCTGGAAAAGATGAAGACACTCATGAGTAATCCATCTATGGGGTTTTTTTTCCAGTTCTCACTCTTTTGAGTTGTTGTTCCTTGATATGTACAGTGAGTAATAGAATATGCGGTATTTGTAATTCAGTACATAAAGAAAGCTGGAAGGCTAATCATAGTGCTAGCTGTGTGGTGGTCTGGTGGATTATTGATTGCAGTCCAGGATTTCTGTCTGTCCTGCTGCATTCAAACTAATCAACTGTTCAACTCCTACAAATTCCCAGGAGTTTTTCAGCCCGGTTGCTACCTGATCCCTGTTTTTATTTTTTGTTTTTTTTAGGTTTTTCAGCTCTCACTTCCTATTAATATCATCAGTTTGCAAACGCCTTTTTTCTGATTAGTAAAGCTGAAGTCAGTTTTGTTAATAATCATTGGGCAGCTTCCCCAGCCACACAATGCAAATGTTGGAAAATAAGGACGCTGAACAAATGCCACCATCGTCTCTTTAATATGGACCTTTATATACAGCTTGCAGCCACACACATACATTGGTGGGTAAAAGAAAGGCTCAAGCGAATTAAATAAATCTATTTCCCTCTTGTCCATGTACACACACAACAAATACCGTTTTGAAAATATGTTCTGGATTTCACGCTATCAACTATTAAAATAGAGTCACTGTCACGGGAGACCAGGAACTTGTAACACCATTTATATATTACGGGATCATACATTAGGCAAAACAAGGTAGTAAAAACAAATTGTGTTTATTTTGGTAAACCCCCGTACAACAAGAAGAATTACACAAGAAACAGTTAAAAAAAAATACACTTACTGGAGGTCTGGGGGAATAATCTAGGCCTTCCTAGGTGCAAGGCGCCCACTTGGATGAGCTTACCCTGACCGGGATATACACCCGGTTCTCCTGGTCCTCTTTTCGGCATCAATTCCTAGCTGTGACCACTCCTTTCAATTCTCAGAACTTTGGCGCAAAAGACGGGACATAGTCTCTGCGAGGCAGACTTTCCTAGCTTCAAAATGAAGCTGGTTGCTCTGTCATTCGCAACATAGCATCTTTGAAAAGCCCGCCTTAGCTTCATCAACACAAGTCACTGGAAGGTCTGGATGGTGTGGGTCTCTGCCTTGGCCGTCTCTTTACATAAACTCTGCTAAGCTATCCTAAGATGGAGGTAGGAGGAGTGACCAATCAGAGCATGGGAACCCTATCCCCCTAGCCAACAGAAACAGGGGTATGTCAGAGTAGGGGCGTGTCAAGCTGGATCAGGATGCCCCATGGGCGGGACATATGAATTGACCAATGGGAAATGCGCCGACATTCTGCCGCTTCCCCCAGTCAACCCATTGCCACTTACTAAGCAGGCTCCACTAAGTCTGGCAGACTAGAGAATCCTACCTGCAGGGGGTCTCTGTTCTCCGGACTCAGTACTCCGCCCTGCCCCATCCACTTAGCACTCAACACCTCTCAACATCCTGTCTCCTCTTTGAACTACTTGCTGTCACCTTGAGCAGATGCCCTGGCTGACTGCATAGATCCTTATAATAAATGTATGGAACACATAAAACATATGAGGGGACCTTGGGGAGACTCATTGCTGTAAGGTATATAGGACTGAGATATCGGGGCTCGAAAACCAGGAGTCTGGGGGACAAGGAGCAGCCCCGGTGTAATTCCACCAGTGTACCAGCAAATCATGGTGCTCACCAGGTAGAATTAAGGTACTGCCGGTAGCGCCATTCCCCAAACTCCTGCAAACAAAATAATTGTATTTTTACCCAAATATCCCACTTATAACTTACACACAGAAAGTTTCATGAGTCTGGGACAAAGGGGACGTGAAAAGTGGAAAAGCAGGGATCACTTTAACTTTTGCCTGTGATGATATCTGGCCCCTGGCTTATAGCCCTGTCCTTCAAGTTTCTTATTGGCACTGTCATATACGGTCATATACAATATGGTACCTTACAATGGATCCAGTGGTAAAACTTTGTGAAATTTGAAACAAACTTCAATATACATGCTATCTGTGTCTCAGTAGCTGTATAAGGATTAATTGTTTCCAATCATGGACAATCATGTTTCCAATCATGCTATCTAGCTCCCACTAACATCCACACCCCTAACCCTCAATAGATCCAGCTGTGTGGTTGGACCGTACTCCATCCTTGAGCCACACTCCATCCAACAATGAACAGCCACTTTACCTTTTGTTTCGACATTGCTGCTTATTCCTTCTAGATTGTAAACTCTCAGGACCAGGTCCCTCATTACCTTCTGTATAAGTTTGTGCTTTTTTGTATGTCATTACATGTCATTCTTTGTAAGGAATCCACTACTGGCTTTGACTTTTGCCTTGCAGACCTGTGCAGTTGCAGGCTTCCTCTGGCAATCTATGGCACAGGTGCTGCCTCTCATTGCAGCTTCTGCCCTGTGCTACTTCATTGGAGGAATTCTCACACACCCTCCTCCTGTGATTGGATCTCCGCCCTTTATATTCTAGGCGTTGGCTCTGAACCAGCGCCGAGCATAACTATTCATATCTCTATGTTACTGACTCTGCCACAAACCACCCCAGGCCTCTCTCCTAGTGTTCTTACCTTCAAGTTCCTGAGTATCCAGAGGCCTGGTCCTGGACGTCTGTGCTGAAGCGTTGTTGCCAGCACTGGCCTGCTGCTATCTCCTTGCAGTGGCCTACCCTGGACGTCTGTGCTGAAGCGTTGATGCCAGCACTGGTAACTGCTGCATTCCCTCCTAGCAGTAGCTACCCTTCCTGTCCTGTGGCCTGCCGCTATTCTCCTGTAGTGGCCTATCCTGGACGTCTGTGCTGAAGCGTTGATGCCAGCACTGGTACTGCTGCATTCCCTACTAGCAGTGGCTACCCTTCCTTTCCTGCGGCCTGCTGCTATCTCCTTGCAGTGGCCTGCCCTGGACGTCTGTGCTGAAGCGTTGATGCCAGTACTGGCCTGCTGCTATTCTCCTGCAGTGGCCTACCCGGGACGTCTGTGCTGAAGCGTGTTGCCAGCACCGGTACCTGCTGCATTCCCTCCTAGCAGTGGCTACCCTTCCTTTCCTGCGGCTTGCTGCGATCCTCTTGCAGTGACCTGCCTTGGACTTCTGCGCTGAAGCGTTGGTTCTTCCCGACGCTGCCCTGCGGTGAACTTCGGCCAGCCTGCTGTCTCCTCCTGCTGAGATCGGCGTCATGGGCCGAGGCCGCTCCTCGCGCAGAAGCCACCCCCGCGCTCACGCTCCTAAGCTGAAGCGGGGCACTCCTGATTTCCTGTTGCCGAACTCCTGCTTCATTAACGACGATGCTGCCTTCTCCAATCCTGACCCTGCGATGTACGACTATGAACTGCGCACTCCGGATCAGTCTGCGTGGACTCAGGTCGGTGATTATATAACCCCACCTCAGCCCCGCGGTCCGGTCCCGGTTTGTGGCGAGCATCGGCGTAATAGTATGCTCGGCCCATTAAAACCGGACCGCTCCGTGGCGGGGGTTGGTAAATGTTTAACTGTACCTATGTCCCAGGCTGCGGACCAGTCCCTGTTTGAAAAACAGTATCTGTTTGAAAGACTGCCTCCACCTCATCTTGAATGTATGTATGAAGGGTTAACCCCTGCAGAAAGACTAACTCGTAAAGAAATACTTACAAGGTCTCAGGAATGTAGAGAGGTGAAGAAGATGTTACAAGCCCAGTACTCCCAACTACTCCTTCTTATGTCTACTCCAGGTCTGGAAACTGCGGATTTTGGGGTACCGGCTCAGGCTATAGACACCACCCTTAAATTATTCCTGGAATTTGACAAAAACATAAGCGAGCGTGAACCTCTACTTGCTGCCCACGCACAGACTATTCACAAACCCTTTTCTGTCAGTCCTGTTGCTAAACCTGTGGGGGTACCTCTCTCTCCTAAGAATGGTCAAAACATTTCTCTGTCACTGCCCGCTAAGGAAGAAGCTGCCACGCTCCCTAATCCCGAGTTAACCTCCCTAAATTCTGTCCCTGAGGTTATTTCGGTCTTAACCCCTGCTAGTCAGGCTTATGCGTCCCCCACTGTAAATCCCTGCAGTCCCCAGGTCAGTGTGTCTTCCCTAGCACCAGAGAATGAATCCTGTTTGCCCTCTTTTCCTAAACCAAAAATTCTAAGCTCTGTTTCCAAGGTTTTTTCTGTATTAACCCCTGCTAGTCTGCTCTGTGAGGTCCCTACTGCTAACCCTAGTATTCCGCAGTCTAATGATAGATCCCTAGGGCAAGAGGCAGAACCCCCTATGACCCCACTCTCGGAGACTAGCTTCTATTTCTCTGATTCTCAGGTACAGAGTAATTTAACCCTTGGGGTTTTTCCTATGTTAACCCCTGCAGGTCAGCCCTGTGAATCTTCCTTGGTAGATCCCTTTAGTTCGTCAGTCAGGGACACCTCCTTAGCCTCAGAGGATCAACCCCTTTTGTCCTCTGACTCGGCTAAAATTCTCAGGGTTATGCCCCCTGAACTCTCGGCAAATATACTGGCTCCAGTAAAAAGTATTCTGGAGCCGTTTGTTTCTCTAAACCTGTTCGCAGAATCCCTACTCCTAGGTATTTCACTCACCCCGTCTGCCACTCAGAGAGCTGAGACCCCTGCTTCTGAGCATAGACCCCTTTTCGTGGAATCTGTTGTCGTTTCTGATGTCCCAGACACTCTTTCCAAAATACCCACTTCAGAGGCCAGCACAGTCGTGGTTGCCCCACTTGCACTGTCTGAGTTCTCCTTTTCTCAAATCCTAGGGTTTAAAGCGAACAGTACATATTATGCTCCTTTCCAAGTGACCCCTACTGAGATCAGCGTATCTGCTGTTGCTCTCTCAGTACCATTAAAGTTAGGGCCCTTCTTTTTGAAGGATCAGGCTTTCAAGTTTGAGACTCCCTTTATCCCTGACTTTGTAAATCTGCAGTCCCTTCTCACTGTAGTTAAAAGTTCTCCAGCAGCCGCTGAGTTAAGCTTTGCCGCTGTCAAATCTTCTGTTATAGAAGCAACCTTGCCTAGCTTACTTCTGTCTGTCCTATCTGTGATGCATATCATCTTTACTAAAATTTCTGTTTTGCAAGGTATTTCTCCTATTAAATCTGTGATACCTGCAATTCCTTTAATCAGTTCCAAAACCCCTGTCACTAAGTCTCCCATGGAGTCTGATGCCCTCACTAGGGATTCTCAGGGACCCAATTCTGTAACAAGCAAGATGTCCCTTGTGTCTGTTGGAGAGTTTACCCCAGTTTCTCTCACGGATCATGCCACAGCCTCCGGGATGATTAAAAATGACTTTAAGTCTGGGATGCCCATTCCTGTAATAATACTGTTTCACGCTGATTCGCCCACAGTATTCGGGGTATCCACTACTGACTGTATGTCTACTACCACGAACGCAGGGGTATCGCATTTGGAACGTTCCCTTTTTTCAGAAGATCCCGTCTTTAAAATGGACTTATTTTTCTCTGTGTCTTCCACAATACTTGGGGTACTTGCTATTGACTGTCCTGTCCCAAAACTAGGGTTACCTCTCAAAAAGGTGCCTGGAGCTACCGATGTTAAAGACCCTATGTTTAAAACAGTAACAATTTGCATTGCTTCTCCCACAGTATCATGTGAGACCTGGGTACCTGGGACCTCCACTCCGAAGCCAAGCTCTAGTTCTCTGTCTTCTTTCTCTGTGTTGGAGGCACCCAGCTTTAACCCCAAGACTTTTTTCCCTAAGGTTGATGCACCGCTTAACCGCCTGCCTTGTTTTTTGGATAAAATCTGTTTTCTCACCTTTCAAACAGACTCCTTACTCGCAGGTCTCTGTGCGGTGCCCAAAGTGCCCGATCTGTATGGCAATTGGCCTCTCCCTAAGACGAAGACACCCTTACTGGACCTCGTCGCTTTACCTGAAGCGTCCGTTCCTGTTCTCTATGGGTCCACTATGGGTATAGACATGCTTATTATGTCCTTCGCCAAGGCCACAATTTCGGATTTGATTCTCTCTAAAGATCACAAACCAAAGGAAGCGGATCCTTCTTCAACTGCCAGTACCATGACCAAGAGTTGCATGCACACTGCTACAGACTCTCGCAATTTGCTTGGGATAGCAACCCTGCTTGGTATCAAAAGTACTGCTGCTATAGTGTGTAGTGAACCCTCCCGCCCCATTCCCTTGCTAACCACCACCCGGAATTCCTTGGAAGCTAAAGACTCTCGCAACTTCCTCCGTGCTGATTTCACCAAAGACATTGCCTTCTCTGAAGGTCCCTCTGCCATTTTTGTCCGACAATCTGTGTCCTGTGTCCCGTACTCTTGGACTATTACTATGCACCGGACACCTGGCTACTGTCCTTCCGATGTTCCCATTCCGGAGCCCTCAGGTCCCATTGTCCATGTACCAAGAACTGCAGTACCACCGCTGTCTTTCATGGCACTCGCCAATGTACATCTGGATTGTGGACCTAATTCTCGCCGGAGACACTTCAGGAACAACTCAATGTCTCCCAGACCTATGAATGGTCCTGTTCACCCAGGCTTCTCACCCAGTGGTGGGGGTACTGTAAGGAATCCCAACAAACTATGGGCTTTCAATGCCACCTCTCGCCTAAGGAGGTTTAGGAACAATTCCATGTCCCCCAAATCTGTGATGGATCTTGTTCGTCCGGAGGTCTCACCTGAAGGGGGGGGTACTGTAAGGAATCCACTACTGGCTTTGACTTTTGCCTTGCAGACCTGTGCAGTTGCAGGCTTCCTCTGGCAATCTATGGCACAGGTGCTGCCTCTCATTGCAGCTTCTGCCCTGTGCTACTTCATTGGAGGAATTCTCACACACCCTCCTCCTGTGATTGGATCTCCGCCCTTTATATTCTAGGCGTTGGCTCTGAACCAGCGCCGAGCATAACTATTCATATCTCTATGTTACTGATTCTGCCACAAACCACCCCAGGCCTCTCTCCTAGTGTTCTTACCTTCAAGTTCCTGAGTATCCAGAGGCCTGGTCCTGGACGTCTGTGCTGAAGCGTTGTTGCCAGCACTGGCCTGCTGCTATCTCCTTGCAGTGGCCTACCCTGGACGTCTGTGCTGAAGCGTTGATGCCAGCACTGGTAACTGCTGCATTCCCTCCTAGCAGTAGCTACCCTTCCTGTCCTGTGGCCTGCCGCTATTCTCCTGTAGTGGCCTATCCTGGACGTCTGTGCTGAAGCGTTGATGCCAGCACTGGTACTGCTGCATTCCCTACTAGCAGTGGCTACCCTTCCTTTCCTGCGGCCTGCTGCTATCTCCTTGCAGTGGCCTGCCCTGGACGTCTGTGCTGAAGCGTTGATGCCAGTACTGGCCTGCTGCTATTCTCCTGCAGTGGCCTACCCGGGACGTCTGTGCTGAAGCGTGTTGCCAGCACCGGTACCTGCTGCATTCCCTCCTAGCAGTGGCTACCCTTCCTTTCCTGCGGCTTGCTGCGATCCTCTTGCAGTGACCTGCCTTGGACTTCTGCGCTGAAGCGTTGGTTCTTCCCGACGCTGCCCTGCGGTGAACTTCGGCCAGCCTGCTGTCTCCTCCTGCTGAGATCGGCGTCATGGGCCGAGGCCGCTCCTCGCGCAGAAGCCACCCCCGCGCTCACGCTCCTAAGCTGAAGCGGGGCACTCCTGATTTCCTGTTGCCGAACTCCTGCTTCATTAACGACGATGCTGCCTTCTCCAATCCTGACCCTGCGATGTACGACTATGAACTGCGCACTCCGGATCAGTCTGCGTGGACTCAGGTCGGTGATTATATAACCCCACCTCAGCCCCGCGGTCCGGTCCCGGTTTGTGGCGAGCATCGGCGTAACATTCTTATATTTCTGCTTGCCAAATTCTATGTACAGAATAGTAAGCAAAATATTAGTATAGGCACCAATGATATTTAAATGGTAATAATGGAATATGTGGTGTTAATTCCTATTTCTTTGAATTCTATGGTTTTACATATCAGGGCATAATAAGTGTAGATAAAGAGTTCCTTGTTAATCCAGATGGACGCAGGGAACCAGGAAAGCACAGGAACAAAAAGTGGGGACCAAACGATATGCCGTAGACAAAATTTTTAATCCATGAATGTGGCACACATGAACATACAGGTGAGGACAAAGTGTTCCTCTAACATGTTTCGCGCTCTTACAAAGCTCTTACAAATATCCAGAAAACTCCGGGCCGTCCTATCATATCCGGGATCCAATCCCAGACATCAAATCTCTCACACTTCATTGACCATACATTGAAGAGCTACGTCACCAAGATACCGTCATATCTTCGTGACACCACCCATGTCCTTAATATTATTCAGGACATACAGTGGCAAGATCACTATACATGGGTCACGTGTGACGTGACCTCGCACTATACGTTCATACAACACGAATTAGGTATCAGTGCAGTTAGAAAAACATTTGAAAATGACACTAGTCTAAAAACCGACTTTGGAAACTTTATCCTGGAGGGGATAAAACACATTGACGCACAACTTCTTCTGTCATAACAACAACTACTACCTCCAGGTGTGCGGTACAACTATGGGACCAGGTTCGCACCGAGCTATGCTAACATCTTTATGGGTATGTGGGAGACGAACACATCTGGTCCCACAACCCATTCGGTGCGAGCCTGGTGGTATGGAAATGATATATCGATGATGTGCTGTGCATCTGGGGGTGTAGCGAAGAAGAACTGATTGAGTTCCAGAGGTTCCTGAATACCAATACTTGGAACATTAGGTTCACATTTGACACCAGTAAGGTGGCCATAAACTTTTGGACCTCACTCTATATATAGAGGGAGGAAATATAGAATCCAAAACCTATATTAAACCAGTAGATGCGAATACGTATCTTTTGGCTTCACGCCACCATAACCCTAAATGGATTAAAAATATACCACAAGGACAGTTCTTTAGAACTAAGCGTAACTGTTCTAAAGGAAAGGTGTTTGAGGAACAAGCAGCGGGACTACAACAAAAATGTATTGAGCGTGAAAATAGACCATATAAGATGTCAAAAGCACTAGATACAGTTAAAAACATCCAGAGAAAGGACTTAATTTCAATGAGTACTGCGAAAAATAAGAAAGAAAAAGTATGCTTAGATTCAATACCGTTTATAACTACCTATAACCGCATGGTCCCCATGATTATGAGAATTATCAATAAACATTGGGGGATATTACAGGGAGATAAAACATTGTGTGCTGTATTACCCTCTAAGCCAAAGATTATATTCAGAAGGGCTAGGTACCTCAAAATTCAACTAGCTCCTAGCTGCCCTATTAGCGCAGCAAAAGAGAAGAACAATACGTGGCTTAAAGCACACAATGGATTCTTCACCTGTAATCAGTGTATAGGGTGCAAACTTAGTGTCAAAAGCAAGGCTTTCAAGTCCAATGTAACAGGCAAGACGTACAGTATGCTATAAATTCTTTTATTAATTGTAAAAGTGACTTCTCAGTCTACCTGTTAGAATGTCCATGCGGCCTACAATATGTGGGCCGGACAGATAGACCACTGAAGAGGACACTGGCGGAGCACATCTATAACATTAAACGTGGTCTGGAAACACACAGTGTCTCCAGCCATTTTAAGGCTAGATAAGAAAAAATGCACAAAAACGCACCAGGGATTAATTAATGGTAATTTATTAAAAATACACACAGATACTGAGGGGATCCAACCCCACCTCAGCAATAAATGCTATAAATCTAAGACTCAGTGATAGTGGAATGTGACTTATGATACTAACTGAACCTTAAACCCTACAACATACAAAACACAGTAAAAATACACAGTAAAAATACATATGATAAGTAAAAAATTAAATTCTAACTAGCGATTTGGAATGAAACCGCCATAGAAGTATGAACAGCTGGCAAGGGGAGACGGACACTTACACTGAGGCAGAAATGCGGGTTCACGGTGTCTGCAAAGGGATCCGGATCTCGACACCGTGAAGATGGAACGCACCGCTTGTGCCTCTTGCAGGCTCTTGCAGGCTCCGTCTCAGGTCATCCTGCGCGTGTTTCCTGACAAGCTGAGACGGAGCCTGCAAGAGGCACAAGCGGTGCGTTCCATCTTCACGGTGTCGAGATCCGGATCCCTTTGCAGACACCGTGAACCCGCATTTCTGCCTCAGTGTAAGTGTCCGTCTCCCCTTGCCAGCTGCTCATACTTCTATGGCGGTTTCATTCCAAATCGCTAGTTAGAATTTCATTTTTTACTTATCATATGTATTTTTACTGTGTATTTTTACTGTGTTTTGTATGTTGTAGGTTTAAGGTTCAGTTAGTATCATAAGTCACAGTCCACTATCACTGAGTCTTAGATTTATAGCATTTATTGCTGAGGTGGGGTTGGATCCCCTCAGTATCTGTGTATATTTTTTAATAAATTACCATTAATTAATCCCTGGTGCGCTTTTGTGCATTTTTTCTTAACTTGTTTTTCAGGGTGTCCTCCCCCCTCCCTTAGGGGGGATCACCTTTGAAGTAGGAGCCTTTGGGGAGACGCTCCATGCACGTGCTGCAAAGGGATTTTCCACATTGCATTACTACAGCACGAGCGCTGAATATCCTGCCTTTTCTGATTTTAAGGCTAGACATAATCAAAGTCCTGAGGGACTAGTGTGCAGGGGTATAGATTGTCCAAAATTTAGTTGGACGGGGGGGGGGGGTGATAGGATCAACAGTAGGTGTGAGAGTTACTGGATCTACACCCTCCGCACACTGGCACCCTCTGGGCTAAACATTGACTTTGATCTGGCATCATTTCTCAAAGATGCCTGATCGATGGGCTAGACTGTTGGAACTGCCAGCCACAGTTTGGTATTAATTTTATCTAGGGTACAATTGTGGTTAATCTTAGGGATTATCCCCTTTTTTAGTACTGCTACTGCATGACAAGATTATTTCCAATGTGTGGGTAATTTGTGTAAGTAGCAGCAAAATTGTGTCAATTCACTCTTAAGCATGCCTGTATGTTACTATATGTGCCATTCGCATGTTCTAAAGGGGTTGAGTGTTAGTAAAGAGATCAGTTCTAGCCCTTTTTAGGGCTCTTAGCATGTGTTATGTATTATGCCTCCCCGATTGGTCATGGGCAGGCTGGGGTTAATTAAGTAGGCTATATATATCTACACACTTTCATAAGCTCCACACCCCTGATGAAGTGTCATCACAGTCACGAAACGCATAGAATTGAGCCTAGTAGCATGCACTCAGTGAGCCTGCGTTTTGGAGAAGGGCTGGAAGGAGATCGGCGCGCGAGTGACGTCATCAAGGGTGGACTCTGCACGTGGAGGCACAACCATGGATCAGCAGACCCATCCTCACTCAGCCACGCCTAGGGTTGGCCCCCGTTCCTATCTCTCCTTTCCTCGTATGCAAGCTGCGGACAGCACTTAGTACCACACGCTTCCTTCCCCCCAGTACATGTGAGTGCATCTTTTGGGTTTTTATTGTTTTTTAATAAATTGTAATATTTGTACCGCCCTTGGTTTCTCCATATCATTGTATCACGAGAGCCTACAGCACTGGAGACCAACAGAGGAGGATCCATCTGTGACGATTGGATCCCTGGTATAAAGATACCTTTCAAGGATTGCTGACTCCTTTCATTCTGTAAGTAGTTGGCTTTGGGTAAGGGTCTTTTGTAGCTGAGGAGTGCTACACCATGTGTGTGTTTTGTTTTCTTCTTTCCAGAGACTGTCAGGAGCCCATCAAGCCTGAGGACTCCAATCAGAGGAACAAGCAAGACCCAAAGATACCAATCAATGAATGCTGATTACTACATTATTGTAAGTAGTTAGCAGGGGGTGAGGGTTGCCCACGGCTTTTTGTGTGCTGCGCAATGGTGTTTTTGTTTTCTCTGTTTTTATTCAGCATGGATTTAGAGTGAACCACATAGCCAAGTTTCCTGCAGCATTAAGAGACTGTTGTGACACACTCCAATTCTACGGACTGTTTATCACCATTGGACTTGTATTGTATGTCAGGGCCTGCGCCTGGGACGTTTTTGCTCTTATTATCACTGTATTCCATATAGATCCTAGTGGAAGGATTTATTTACTACTGTCCGAAGGCTGCCATCCCAATACCGCTCATCACTGTGGGAGGTTGGGATTCTATGTATTTGCGTGTTTTATTATTTGATACACAGTTTATGGATTCATTCATTCACTTTATGAGATAGAGTGTTTAGTGGTTTGAATGTTCTTTATATATATTGTTCATCAGTGTTAATATTATCATTTTATGTCAAGCCATCACGGTAGGCACAGTCTAGTCACAATTTTGTTTTAATAGTTGAGCACTTTTCATGTGTTAGTTTCTAGCCTTTTGACCTCATCGGAACTATACTGCACCACACCCACATCAGGGCCCTGCTCGAACTTGATCAGCCCAACCCAGGGTTGCTGAAAATATAGTGCAGCTTTCAGGCGATTGCGAGCCCATCGCGCAGCATCTTTATGCACATAGGGCTGCGAGGGTACATCAGAGGGGGCATGGGAAATAGTGCAGGGGGTAAGGCCTTGGGCTCAACCATGTCCGGGACAGAGTCCTTACATGTTACTAGGCCATGGCCTGCCACTGGTGGTGTCATCTTAGGAGCTGGGTCCAAAGGCTGCTGTTTTCCTCGCCCCACACCCTTGTGAATATAGTGCTCCATTTCTTCTCTGGATGGGACAGTGAACACCGGAGTGGTCACAGTCAGTCCCGGTCCGCTCTGGCGGTCGCCGCGGAAGTGACATCATCAGGCAGACACCGCAGGATCCGGGTACAGGTCCAAGTCCCGCACTGGAAGTTCGTCATCTGCAGGGTGTTGTTCCTGAAGGTTGGCAAGATCCACCGCACGGAATTAAGTGCCATGTAGGGCCTCTCCACTGGCTTCCTGCAGGAAGTAAGGGGGTGGTGCCTCACCGCTCTGCTGGCTCGATACGGGCGCCGGTTCAACTGAAACCGCTGTAGGTACTGCTTCTGCTGCACTGGGCACCGCTGTGGCCGTGGGACTGCTCCACGGTTCTGAGCGCACCAGTGCTCACCGTGTGGTGGTTTCTGGACTCTCTACTTTAATGGTAGGTGGCTCTTTTTCCTCAGCGTCTCGATGGATATCCGTCAGTTTGCACATCACCTCAGTTCTGGAGCTGTCGTCATCGTCCGATGAGGTTGATAAGGACTGCTCCATCTGGGACAGGTACCTTGGTACTTCGCCCTCACTGGTGGCAATTCGTCTGAAGTCGTCCGGCTCCGATGCCACCAGGGGACATGCTTGGGTCTTTCCTTGGCCTGTCACCTCAGCCGGTGGTCTTTGGGCTCCCATTTCAGGAACCGGGGTGCATGGACCCCCTGGAATGTCTGTTAGGATGAACAGGCCCTCCGTGTCGATATTCCCAAGGCCTTCCACCTCGATTAGCTTAACCGTGGGGCCTTCAGGCTGGACACCGATGGCTAGCAGCGGCACTACTGGCCATAGATAGTAAGTTCCGCACTGCAGGCAGCGAACCATAGTACTGGGCTCACATCCGGATGTTCTTCATTGCGAGCACAGTCACCGCAGGAATTCTTTGCCTGCCACCTCAACCACCAGGAAGCCTCCTGTGAGCTGATGCGTGGTCAAACTACATTCAGCCATTGTAGAATTGAGCAAGACGACAGAGCAGGAACCTGAGTAGAATATTTCTGTCTCGATTGCTAGCTCCGAGGATCTGTGGGTGCGGCAGCTCACATCCGGCCCCTCCCTCAGTGTGGACAAGACTCACTGATTGGTGCTCACTGTGTCCCCTCCCTTTGGTGGAGTTTAGAGTAGGGACACACACAGTAGCAAGGCATGATTCTGGCTCATCGTTGAGCCACTCATGGAATAGATAGGTGCGGCTCCTGCTTTCGCGCCGAGCCCCACACAGGCTTTGCAAAGGAAAGCTTGCAACTTTCTGCAAACTATCCACGTGGTCTCCCAGTGCGATGGGAACCGCCATTTTAGATCACACAGTCAACCGCCATTTTGAGTGAAATAAAGTGATTCAACACAGCACAACCCTCACGATTTTGCAGGGGGCCTGCTCTCCTGGTACATCTGCAACACATGGTAGTATCTGACCAGTGGAACATCAATATACCCTAGGCTATTCAAAACTCCTTCTATGGTACACTGCACATGATTACAGTCCAGTTTGAGAACCCCGTGACTCCCTGTGCATCAACGGCTAGTAGCATTGTATTGGCTCTTCCAGCAGAGGGGTATAGGCACCTGAGTACGTTCATTCAGACACCCCTTCTAAGACCCCATCTAGCAGTACCTTACGCCACCCCGCTTGGTTGCCGGCATCGTAGACTCTCTCCAGAGGTCCGTGGGACTCGTTAACTAGAGCACCCCCTTTAGGCATCATACAATTACCCACCTCAGGGCAACTCAGAACAGCAATAGCCCTCTGCTTCAGCACAGTTTGCCCTTTAGGTCAGCACAGGCTGCAGGTCCCTGGCAGGGAAGGTGAGAGAGGAATTGAGGGGAGGATATCCCACAAAAGATCGGGCGGAGCAGCATCTTAAGGAAGCATGTTGGGGAATGAGATTACTCATACAACACTCATTACTTTCGGATGTTTGTGTGTTTTAAATTGTTATTCTCCAAAGAATCATTACATTTTATCCACTGGTATCACACTAGGATGGGCGATTTTTTTCTTCTCTTTTTTCTGTTTAGGTTACGTGGAGGGAGTTTGTTGTGCCCAAGAAGAAGGCTGCCAGTATCTAGAAGATCTGTCTAGGTTAACCCAATCGGGTTACAATGTACTGGACTTTGTTTATATGGTTTTTGGACATTTTTTTATTTTTTTATTATTATTATTAACATTGTTTCTATAAGTCATCAGCTTAATAGCAACACTCAGTAATATTATATACATTTACAGATAGTCATCATTTAACATTATTCATTGTAATGATATTATTGTTAAGTCATTGTATTGTTGGATTACCGGGTGCTTTGCATTGCACCCCAAGGCGCTATATATATATATGTGTGTGTGTGTGTGTGTTTAGCCTCAGGTAAATAAATATAAAGTTTTTTCTGTAATAGTAATGTGCCGTTACTGCTATTTAACTTCTTTGAGCAGTATGTTATTAAAAAAATAAAATCCCTACATATTATCAAATTCAGATACATTTTTAATTTTAGGGAGGAAAAGACTGATTTACCCACTGTTTGCTAATTAGTTTAATATTTCTAAAAAAAAAGAAATAAATGTAGAACTTTTAACACAATTAATAAACAATAACAATAAATCCAGAGTAAAAATGTTGAAGCTTCTGAGAAAATCAAAGAAGATTTCACATCTTTTTTCAGCAATTTGCATTTTGCTGCAGTGACATACAGACTTCATATTCCCAGAGCTGAAAAATAGAAAGGCAACTCCAGGCACGCTCCACAATGCTTCTTATACAGTTTATAATACATACAAAAGTACATTAAATAAATATACTTTCCAAAATAATAATAATTGAAGGGTAAGGTGAGCTTGCAATGCAGCACAGCAAACAAACTGTAACTTATCTCCAAGCTGTAGAATGCAGATCAAAGTGAGTGTCCATATCGAGTGGACTCCCATCATCAATGTGTGTGTCCCCTATTGCAGGTGTTCTCAAGCCCCCATGACAGGCCAGATTTTCAGGATATTCCAGTTTCAGCACAGGTGACTAAATCAGTCCCTGCTTCAGTTCAGGTGATGCTGTCCTCGATTGAGCCTCTGATTGATCCATCTGTGCTGAAGCTGGGATATCCTGAAAACCTGACCTGTTGGGGATGGAGTGGCTTGAGGACTGGATTTGAGCCCCCAGTTTCGTACCTACATTTTTTGCCTCCCCCATGCAAAAATCTTGAACGGGCCCTATAAACAAATACCACAAAATAAAT
Source organism: Ascaphus truei (assembly GCF_040206685.1). Lineage (NCBI taxonomy): Eukaryota > Metazoa > Chordata > Amphibia > Anura > Ascaphidae > Ascaphus > Ascaphus truei. The sequence goes on from NC_134487.1 coordinate 137,249,423, forward strand.
GTAATTTCTACCGAGGTCCCCATGTCAACAGCTTTGCGAGCACCCTCCCTCTTACACACCATGCTTTCAACCCCCCCTCTCATCCTCACACTCACTCCCCTGACTGCCCCCCTACCCCCCATGTCTCACTCTTCCTCCTCTCTCTACCCGTTCATATTTATGTTCCCCCTCTTCTCTCCCTAACACAACCCATTACTCACTCAATTCCCCATCAGACACATACTCTGAGTCCCCTGCGCTCCCCCCACCACCACACACACACATCCTCAACCCACCCTCAACCCACCCTCAAAGACAACACACAAACTCAATCACACACTCAATCACAAGACACACTCAATCACAACACACATAATCACAACACACACACACACAAATATAACACACCCACTCAATCACACACTCTTTCACGCGAGCTTCTGCAAACTGGGGAGGGGGGCAGGGGAAGGAGGGATTGTCTGTGTGCAAGGAAGGACCCGTCCGCAGCATCCCGAGAGCACAGAGAAGCAGCAGCCAATGAGGAGCTTGAACCGGATCTCAGGTACAGCTTTCAGCGTGGGCCAGATTGTAACAGTATGTGTTTTAATTAACATTGGCCCAGCCCTGTTTAAAATAGGAATCTGTCTTTATGTAGCACCTGTTCCCCCATCCTAAGTGAGTTTATCCGGCTACCTGGTGTTGCTGGTGCAGTGCATACCTGTTTGGCTGGAACAGGAAGCTCTGAATGCATCACGATGGTGTGGGGAGATATCAGGACAGGTTTTCAGGGTGGTTCATCTCTGTTTACAGTGTCTCCAGCCAGTGAGGATCCTGAGAGGATCAGGAAGGTCAATGCTGGCAACTTCTTTGTGACCGAGGGAATTATCCACACAGAGATGTGTTACTGAGGTTTATTGTCCTTACACAGAAAGTTACAGCATTATATTTGCATAAGGCCCTGCAGGCCCCATCCAGCTCCATATCCTCGATGGTACACAGGATACACACACGCTCCCACTCCTCAGGGGGAGGGGAGACAGACTCCTGACTTCTGAGAGAGTGCAAGTATATACCATGGGGATGGGATTGTAACCCTGCCCCATAACAAGGAAGGTCTGATACTGATAGGCATCACATTAACTGCATGTGACTCAATCAGTGGTGTGGGCATCACAATATATAACATAAACCCCTTTTTAAACAAGAGACATTGGTGAAGCTCCCACAAAGCCTTTCATTGCACAGATCTAAACAGTTGACAGAGGAGGTGATGTACTCTCACAAAGTAATCATTTAACTATGCCTTTTTTTTGTCAGTTTCAGATCAAATACGTTATTGTATAGTGAGTCACCGTATTCATTAACAGAAATGTCCAGCCTAAAGGTTTTTTTTTTTTTTTAAGTTTCTGATAAATCTGTTGCTATTTTGCCACATAAAAAAGATGTGATAATTAGCCACTATTGGATAGCTAAACTTTATGTTGTGGGTAAAAAATACACAACCATCTTGGCACTGCCTAAGAGAAGATTTGCCAATCAATTGGAACATGTCTGCCATTAATTCTATTCCTGCCAGAAGGATTTGCAATTTGTTGCTGGTATGAAGAGGTGCAAGGGTTAATAGTGATTCTGTAAATGGGTAGTTATATAATATGAGTATATTTTTTAACAGTTGACAATCCCCACAGAGTGAAATATAATAGTGATCAATATAAAAACATTCCAGTGCCAACCCATGCAAACATGCATACTATCTTGCCGACACAAGACAAACAAAAGCACATTCCTAATACAGTAGCATTGTAAAGTGAGCTTTCCCCTGGGTGTATTTTTACTTAACTTTCAATTCTCATGTAACACTGATTTGTCTTAACAGAGAATAATGCAGTCTCTGATAAACCTTTCAGTCCTCATTAGTTTCCTGCCATCCCATCATAATTGATAGGCAGGCATTGAAAGTCCCAACATTATGTAACTTTGTAGAAGATATGTTTGTACTCCCCAAAAATCAAATCACACACTTACTGTAACTGCCAGTAACTGGAGACCACAGAAGGGATTCTATATATAGATGTAGGGAAAAAAAAGCAAAAACAAAAAAAGAGCACCCAGAATCTACATTCAAAATACATAAATTTTACTGGTAACAGATATATTGCAACAAGTTAAAAACATAAACACACACAGGAAACTAATACACACCTGGTGCCACAAATGTCTCAAATAGTAGGATGAGTGAGATTAGCTACAAAAAAGTACAATACATTTAACTAAATAGCAAGTTTTGGGGCTCTGAATAATACACTGATACTGTAGATATAGAAAGGTGGATATTAATAAAAGTTCTGTACACATTTTTATAGATCCGGGATCAGATGGATATGAGTGAGAAGTTAAATGATAGTGCCTGAACAGATCAGCTGTTCCTATATATGAAAAGGCATATAATTCCTATGTAGGGGACCCTTGAAGAAGTCACTCACATGACGAAATGTGTCGGACGTCGTGAAGTAGTGACGCACTGATGTCATCCCGCTAGTTGAGAGCTGTCACAAGGTCTGCCTGTTTACACTACACACGAGTTGTTTTAGCAGAGGATACTTCCGGGCCAAACGGAATTCAATGAGTGGAGCAAGGTGTTCCAGGGACTGGTTGCTGTAATCATGGTGCTACGCTTGATACACTGAGTGTAAGAGCTTACAACTGGACACTTTTCCACAGCACCGTGCGGTGCACCAGCTACCTGCGGATATTACCATCTTCCTTGCTGGACGCTCTGACTATCTTCTATCCTGCCACGGATAAGTATCTGTTATCTACCGTCTGCATACACCTATACCATACTGTCTGGCTTACAATCCTCCTGCAGTCTCTCACGGCTTACAGATTGTCTCCCATGAATGCTTTTTTATATTTTGAAGTGAGTGCATCTCCTGACGGCCACTCTTTATTTTAAATAAATTGTCTTTTTACATACAATATTATGCTATGGAGCTGGCGCTTCCTCTTGTCTCTTTTTCATATATATATATATATATATATATATATATATATATATATATATAAAATAAAAAATGAAGTGGTGCCTTCCAAAGTCTAAACTTACACAGATATTGTATTTATATAGGTCTATAAAGCTAAAGATATATCTAGACCATATGTGTTGTTATAGGTAAGTGAATATAATTATGCCATACAATTAAACAAATGTTTAACTAATATTATATAAATAAAACGCTAAAAATTACTAAATAAAAAATGATTGTGATACAAAAAAAACAAAACAGTCCCAATACACTATCCTCCAGAGTCTTTGCAGCCTGTTTGGAGGGATCACCACTCCCTTGAAGATATCTATATACATATAGATATCTTCAAGGGAGTGTTATATATATACACACACACACACACACACTTTATTAAATGCATTATTCCTTTTGTTTGAATCACTTCTAGTAATTGTCACTGGAGACCAGCACTTTTAACACTGGGATCACTATCACCAGACGGGAATGTGACGGTGAAGGGGTTAACCAGGCTTATAATAAAGGTCAAGCCCACGTGGTTAACCCTGACCCTTGTGTTAGGGTCTTAGGGTGTCAGCTCTGGGACACAGATGTCAAAAATGTATTACTGCAACTGTATACTGATTTTGCGACATTAAAGAACCATGTGATTTTTGCCTTTACTGGGGTGCTGGGATCGGGAGATTTCAAGGCTGTAAGTTTCAGGGTGGGTTTGGCAGAGAAAATTTTTGCAGAATGTGTCTGTGTAGCGGGTTTCCGGAGATATGGGATACCCCAAAAGTTGTGTCCGGAAATTGCGTGATATCTTCGGATACAGCAAAGCGCATTACTCAGCCAACCTCGGACCCTGGAAATGTTTGTACGGCTCACCGCCAGAGTCTCTGCTGCAGCATCTTCCAGACAAGGTAAATGGGTATGAAGGGGTTAAAAGATATATGCAGGTATATACACAGAGTCCTTACTATAGCAGGGGATCCCCAGTATAGCAGAGGTACAGTACCTACATACATGCCCAGGTATACTGAACCTAGTTTAGGAGTTCAGGGGCTGCTCCAGCTTGGTTATAAAGCTGAGCAGGATTTTAAAGTGTCTAAAAGTTTGAAAGTTATTTTCTCATGTGTGCCAGAAATTAGGCTCGTGTTTTGTAGGGAATATACACTCACTCCATTCATGACACCAGAATAGGAACTCATAACTTTTATCACAGAGAAGACAGGACACAATATATTTTATTAAATGGTTATAGTTTAATGTGTATATATTGATAACCTGTAAATGAACTGGGATTTCGAAGTCATGGCTACCAGGCTCGGTGCCCATGAGTCTGGGAGAAAGCCAGGACTTGAAAGCTTCAGAGATCCCAGAGGTGTGAACCCTTTTGTTAGAAGTAAAGGCTAAATGGAACACCCATATCCTCTGTTCTTGCATCTCCCAGTCCCTTCCCCCATTAATCTAATATCCACTATTATATTCACTTTCCCAAGTTCTCAGTTTTGTAGCTATATCCTATAAGGGGTCTAAACACACAATGTGTCTGGCTTATGAGCGCACATACTCGGCCACAAACACACGGTTCTACACCTTTATTATGTGAGACCAGCTACCCCTACCATGACAGTAATTTAGCGCACTTCACATTCTCATTCTATGTACACATGTAGCAGGTGTTATTTCCCCCACTAACGCACAAAATAGCATGTTAAATAGCATGTATTAACCATGGTTTTCAATAGCACAAATTTGAAATAATGCCTCAAACATTGGGAGATATATTAGATGCAAGAAGAGGAATATCCATGTGGTAAGAGGAATATCCATGTGGTAAGAGGAATATCCATGTGGTAAAAGGAATATCCATGTGGTAAGAGGAATATCCATGTGGTAAGAGGAATATCCATGTGGTAAGAGGAATATCCATGTGGTAAGAGCCTTTTTCTGATCGTATAGGCATGCTTTGCTGTTCTGTATTCTCGCATGTCTAAACTGTGCAGAAAATACTTTTTTTTTAGAAGCAATTTCATTCCAGCTCAGTAAATCCGAGTGGAATGACCAAGAAGGCTCAAACTCGCATTTTTGGACACCTAGATGAATTCTAGTAGCTCCACTAAGTGCAAAAGGCAAAACCATTTCTTATAACTTCCATTTTTTTTGTTTTGCCTCCTTCAATGTAGCGTGATTGGTACAGCATTGCGAGTTCCATCCAGAGCCTAAAATATGGGTTTTGCTAAGAGAGAGCAAAATCCATATGTTAGACTGGATGGAGTTAGCACCACCTGAGGCCATTCCACTTCAAAAGCAAGTAAATGTGGGCGTTTTGGCTGTTAAACCATGCAGTTTGTCACTTGTAAATCGCATAGTTTAAACCGTGACAATAACAATACAGAATATGGATTTTGGGCTAGTTTTATTTCGCTACTTATGACTTGTTAAACCATGCGGTTTTGCAAAGATAAACTTGCAGCTACTAGAATATCCCCCATTGTGTTAATGGATGTGATAATGTCTGCTACATCTGTGTCAGGCTCCCAGAGTTGTCTGTCACTTTAGAACTAAATTGATGCCATGACAGTAATTGAAAAGTCTATGGGCCATTTTTACCAAGCAGTACCCAGCCACGAGGCACCAGTTATGGCCCATTTAATTGAAAGATATTTTACAATGCTCTGAAAAGGTCTTTTGGCATAGCACAACTTAGCAAGTATAGCCCAGTGTATAAAGCTGTTGTAGTGCATGTTTTGATGGGGATTGCATTTTTAAATATTTACAATATGTATCTCTTGATGTCAATATTAGGAAACATTTGGTTCCTATTACTTGCCTATTACTTGCCTCGCTTGAATTAGCTTGAGGAATAATTATATGAAAAAATAGCAGGAGCTAAGGAGGATGTACTAGACAAACATTGATACATCACAGGAAAAATTAAAACCACAATAATTACGTTATTGTTAATGCAAACACACATCAACGGTGATGTGTGTGTTTAGAAATATGGAGCAAAAATGTGTAAAAAAATTTAAAAATACGTAAAAACATTTTCATCTTTTTTGATATTACTAAATATAAAGGGAGCACTGTGTATCTAAAAATGCAGAAGGAGTTGTTATCCCAAAGCAGTTAAATCACTGACAGAGGTGCTCAAAAGAGCTTGCAAATTAAAAGATGCTCATTTGTCAAGAAGACTCACATTGAAACCAAGTTCCTTTTTGAAACATAGGGTGACCTATTTACAGAAAGAGGCTAAGCATGTAAAGTCTAGAGACCTGAAATATATCTGTGATTTACCCACAAGAAAACCAACCTGGTGGCCCAGACACAACTTTACATGGGGCAGTGTTGGTTAATCTGGGCAGAGGTCTTCCTTTAAAAAATACAGTTGACATTTTTAAGAATAACGTTGACAAATAAATGCCACGTGAGAGGTGTGTGACAAGGGCCCTTGGCTTCCATCTTTGTTTGGGCTCAGGGAAGCCAGTGTACAGTAAGCGAATGTCATATCTAATGACAGGAGTTGTTGCTAATTCGAAATTTAATAATAGTGCCTCTCTGTTGTGTAGAATAAATATTATGTCCTCCACTCCTGTTTATAGTGTTGATTTATTCAAATCTATAATCCATTTTAGCACACTTCCAATCTCCTTGTTTAACTATTTGCTGGTGGGAGAGGCATGTCATTTATTGCCTTAAAGGTTACGTTTCCTATTTACATGCTGATCATAATATTGTGAAATTACATAGTTGTTTCTATAAATATTGCCTGCTAGCATATTTTACTAGACTGCCTAACTGGCAACTAACGGGATGTTCCAAGAACTTCTTCTAACATATGCCTATTGATAACTGCTGTATCATTTGCTGACTTCAGGAGGAAATTTAAGTTTGCTAAAAATGTTTACACCTTTCACCAGAATTCAGACATTCTTCTCAACATGGCAGTATATAAATTGTTACGTGACCTGCACATTGACTTTTAAAGCTTGGCTGAAGTTTTAAGTATTTTGCCCAACCTGGCAGTTTTGCAGATTTTTTTAACCGGAAAGATTCCCCTAGTTCCGCAAAAATGTCTCACTTCTCTACCCTACAAATGTAAGTCTCATTCAGGTTCCAAAAAGTTTCTCTAAGCTGTAAACACAGTGCATCAATGCCTAAAGAAAAGGGCAATGTTTTGTTGAGGCACTGGCTCAAATATATTCCATTATCATATTTTAGAACATATATATATATTGGTTAATCAATTTGAAATCTGTAATCAAAGTCAACTAGAGAAGGGGGAGAGAGAGGCAAAAAAACATTGGGGGAAAGCCCCTATAGATCGTTAGTATAATATTAGTGCAAGTATCATAAAGGCAAAAACTTCATAAGCCCAAAAAATGATTTTGTACCCACAGCAAGCTCTATTGGATATACATCATGGTGAAAAATACACCAAAAATGTAAATCCATCACCATATTCTCAAAATGGGGGGAAATAAAATGTGGAAAACATTTGCCATAAAATTCTATATACAGTATCATATTGGAACAAATTCCCAATAGAAAATGTATGAGCAAAATCCTAAGAGAAAATGTTGGATATAGCGAGACATGTGTAACTATAGAAAGACATATAGAGAGCACAGGGGAATCAAACATCAGGGCACGGAGCAAAGACAGAACATCAGGACCGGGCTAACATAGGTTGAGCCACAGAGGAAATTCAATTGATGAGTGACAGAATATCTATAGCCTCATTTAGACCGAGGGGAGCCATAAATTTGGTAGTATAGATCAATAACTTTCTTTTCTTGCTAGCTCCTCTCTCTGTCACCACCTCTCCTATTTACAGATATTACTTCAAGTCCTTTGTATTTCAACAAACTATGGTCCTGGTTATGGTGAATTTTGAAGTGTTTTGACACACTATGTTTTTCGAACCCAATCCTGATGTTCCATGCATGCTCCAGTACCCTCCTCCTGAGCTGTCTCTTCGGTACGCCCGATATTGGAGAGACCACAGGGGTGTTCTAAATAATAAATGACGTGTTGTTGTGCACGTGATACAGTCTTTAATCTCTTGTGGTTCTCTTAAACCCCGATTTGTAAGAAACTTTCTATCCTGTGTAGTAGTTTGCAAGCAAGGCACCTGCCACACACCTGCCAAAATTGCCCTTTGGTTTATCTGGGATCCACGTTAAATTATTGACCTTATTTTGTGGTTCAAAAATGTCGCTTGGGGCCAATATACTTTTGAAATTGAGTGACTTCCGAAAGATTATCATAGGTTTCTCAGCAATAATTGAACCTAATATGGGGTCACTATTAAGTATTCCCCAATGTTTATTTAGTATTGACTTTATTTGTTTACCTTGAGAGTTAAAATTGGTAATAAATGGAACACTCACTTTATTATCGGTCTGACAATAGTTGCGAAACTGTCTACATTAACCCCTACTTCTTCAACTATTGGGGTTTCATCTACTTCAGTTTGTGTGGGTCAAACATTCTGTTTGCGTTGAATGAGTTGTTTCTGTCAACTCTTTCCCCTAGTTTTATTCAGAGCAATGTCCAAAATGACTGTAGAATAGCCCCTGTCTACTAATTTACTATATAGTACAGTACTTATGCCTGTTCTTCAAATATGGTGTTTTTACTACAATTTCTTTTCAAGCGAATGAACTGGCCCAGGGGTATGTTCTCTATCCAGCCTCTATAGCAATTACTTGAGGCCTGAAGGAGACTATTCGCATCGAATCTTTGACGAAAGTGCAGGTGCTCACTTATCCATCTGGTAAAGCTTCCAGACGAAGATCTAAAAAAATCTATTACATTTTTGTTATGCTTGAGGGTAAACACTAGATTGTCATCATTATGGTTAATATACGCCAAAAAAATCTTAGACAGACACTTCATCGCCATTCCAGACGATGAGCACGTCATCGATGAACCTCTTCCAAACCACTATATTTTCTGAAAAAGGATTAAAGCCATGGACACAATGGCGTTCCCAGCTACCCATATATAAATTGGCATCGCTGGGAGCAAACCGGGTGTCCATAGTGGTACCACATAGTTGTAGATAGTACCGGTCCAAACATAGAAAGTAGTTATGTGTCAGAATATAAGACACACTTTCAAAAATGAATTTTGCATTAAATACATGTAATTCTAGGTCCTCCTCTAGGAAGAGTCTGATTGATTCCAACCCCTTTGCATATGGAATACTGGTGTACAATGCCTGTAAATTGCAGGTGATCCAACTGTACTCTTCCTCCCACACAAAATGTTTCATTAATTTGAGAACAGCAGCAGTGTCCTTAATGTATGAAGGCAACAAAGGCACATATTTTTGCAAGAACGAATCTACGTACTGTGACAAATTCGAAGTCAGGGAGCCGATCCCTGGATATGTATGTATGTATGTATGTATGTCTTTATTTGTATAGCGCCATAAAATGTACATAGCGCTTCACAGTAGTAATACATGTCATATAAATAACAAATATAAATAACAGATCATGGGAATAAGTGCTTCAGACATACTGTAAAAGTAACATTAAGGAAGGAGTCCCTGCTCCAAGGAGCTTACAATCTAATTGGTAAGTAGGGAGAACGTACAGAGACAGTAGGAGGGAATACTAGTAAGTGCGTCTGCAGGGGGCCAAGCTTTGTGTCATGTGTCCATGATTATCCAGTGCTACTCATATGCTTCTTTAAGCAGATGTGTCTTAAGGTGGGTCTTAAAGGTGGATAGCGAGGGGGCTAGTCGGGTATTGAGGGGAAGGGCATTCCAGAGGTGTGGGGCAGAAAATGAGAAAGGTTTAAGGCGGGAGAGAGCTTTAGATACAAAGGGGGTAGAAAGAAGACATCCTTGAGAAGAACGCAAGAGTCGTGATGGTGCATAGCGAGAAATTAGGGCTGAGATGTAATGAGGGGCAGAAGAATGTAAAGCTTTAAAAGTGAGCAGTAGAATTGAGTGTGAGATACGCGATTTAATCGGAAGCCAGGAGAGGGATTTCAGCAGGGGAGACGCTGAGACAGATTTAGGAAAGAGTAGAGTGATTCTGGCAGCAGTGTTTAGGATAGATTGTAGGGGAGACAGGTGAAAGGTAGGAAGGCCGGACAGCAGGAGGTTGCAGTAATCGAGACGTGAGAGAATGAGGGTCTGAGTCAGAGTTTTAGCAGTTGAGTAACAGAGGAAAGGGCGTATCTTTGTGATATTGCGGAGGAAAAAGCGACAAGTTTTAGAAACGTTTTGAATATGAGAGGAGAATGAGAGAGAGGAATCAAGTGTGACCCCTAGGCAGCGTGCTTGGGCTACTGGGTGAATGATCGTATTTCCAATAGCAATGTGGAAGGATGTAGTAGGGCCAGGTTTGGGAGGTAGTATAAGGAGCTCTGTTTTTGCCATGTTAAGTTTCAGTCGGCGGATGGCCATCCAGGATGATATTCCAGAGAGGCATTCAGAAACTTTGGTCTGTATAGCAGGTGTAAGGTCAGGGGTTGAAAGGTAAATTTGTGTGTCGTCAGCATAGAGGTGATATTTAAACCCAAAAGATGTGATTAGGTCACCTAGAGAGAGTGTGTAGAGAGAAAAGAGAAGGGATCCCAGGACAGAGCCCTGGGGTACCCCCACAGAGAGATCAATAGAGGAGGAGGAGGTGTTAGCAAAAGAGACACTGAAGGTACGATGGGAGAGGTAAGAGGAGATCCAGGATAAAGCTTTGTTCCGAATACCAAGAGTATGGAGAATGTGAAGGAGAAGAGGGTGGTCCACGGTGTCGAATGCTGCAGAGAGGTCGAGTAATATGAGCAGAGTGTAATGACCTCTGTCTTTGGCAGCGTGGAGGTCGTCAGTTATTTTAGTGAGGGCTGTTTCAGTAGAGTGAGCAGTGCGGAAGCCAGATTGTAGAGGGTCTAGTACAGAATAGGTGTTGAGAAAGTGTAGCAATCGAGAGAATACAAGACGTTCAAGGAGTTTGGAGGCAAAAGGCAGGAGGGAGACAGGTCGATAGTTAGAAGGACAGATAGGGTCAAGCTTGCTGTTTTTGAGTAATGGTATAACGGTTGCATGCTTGAAGGATGAAGGAAAGGTACCAGAGTAGAGGGAAGAGTTAAAGATCTGTGTGAGCATAGGGATTATAGAAGGAGCAAAAGGTTTTAGGAGATGGGAGGGAATGGGATCAAGAGGGCAAGTGGTAGAGGGAGAAGAGGAGATCAGCAGTGATACATCCTCCTCCGAGATAGCAGAAAAAGAGTCAAGAAAGACAGGAGGAGAGTTGGGAAGCATTGTGGGATGGGAGGAGGCAACAGATGGGATGTTCTGCCGTATGGACTGCACCTTTTTCTTAAAAAAGTCAGCAAAGTCCTGAGGTGAGATGGAGGAAGAAGAGGAGGCAGCTGAGGGTGGTCTGAGTAGAGAGTCAAAGACAGAAAAGAGACGGCGTGGGTTAGACTTGTGTGTGTTGATTAGTGATGAAAAGTAGGTTTGTTTAGCCTGAAAGAGGGCAGAGTTGAAACAGGATAGCATAAATTTGTAGTGAATGAAGTCTGCGAGCGTATGAGATTTCCTCCAGAGGCGTTCAGAGGAACGAGTGGAGGAACGCAGCATGCGTGTGTGGGAGTTTAGCCAGGGTCTGGGGTTAGAAGGGCGAGGACGGCAGAGAGAAAGTGGGGCATGAAGATCAAGAGAGGAAGATAAGGCAGAGTTGTAGTTCCTGACCAGGTTGTCAGGGTCTGAAGCAGAACTGAGAGAGGAGAGGGAGGAGCGTAAAGTGGAATCAAGAGCTGGTAGGTTAATAGAGCGCAGGTTTCTGCAAAAACGAGGGCGAGATGGAGATGGAGAGAAGCGAGAGAGAGAAAATGAGACGAGGTGATGGTCGGAGAGAGGAAAAGGGGAAATGGAGAAGTCGGAGAGAGAGAAGTTTTTAGTGAAAACCAGGTCTAAGTAGTGGCCATCCTTGTGGGTGCTGGCTGCAGTCCACTGTTGAAGGCCAAAAGAAGAGGTTAGAGAAAGAAAGCGGGAAGCCCAAGGGAGAGAGGGGTCATCAATGTGGCAGTTGAAGTCCCCAAGGAGAAGAACAGGGGAGTCTGAGGAGAGAAAGAAAGAGAGCCAGGATTCAAAGTGAGAGAGAAAGGCAGAAGGGGGATGAGTAGATGAAGGTGGGCGATAGATGACCGCCACATGGACCGGGAGAGGAGAGAAGATCTGGACTGTGTGAGCCTCGAAGGAGGGAAAAGCAAGAGAGGGGGGAATAGAAACTGTTCTGTAACGGCAGAGAGAGGAGAGCAGGAGCCCCACGCCTCCACCCCTGCCACCAGGGCGTGGAGTGTGGGAGAAGGAAAGGCCACCATAGGAGAGGGCAGCTTCCAGAGCAGTCAGACTGAGTGAGCCAGGTCTCAGTTACTGCACCGACACACTTTATTCGAGCAAATACCCGGTATGTACCTGGCAGATACCTGGAATGCGCCGCTCCTCACCTCTGACAAGCCCCGTTGCGTTTGCCTTCCCAGCCTGGGTTCATGCCTGGCTGATGGGCGGCTGATCTGTTAAATGATAATGATTAGGATTTAATAGGCTGCAATGCTTCGCGTGTCTACCAGATGGCATAAATTCATGAATTGTAATGCAGTATATATATATGTACTGTGCAGTATTGCAGCCAGCGGGAATAAAATGCTTCAATCCCTGCCGGAAAATAACTCAATGCACTCGGGCAGAAAACAGTCACAAACCTCAATACACCCGAGTATACCCGAATTCGTGGGACTAGCCGAGCTCGAATAAAGTGTGTCGCCAGTGTATAGCAAAGAGAAGCAGGGAGTGAGAGAGAAAGAAGTCATGCACAGAGAGGAACTTGTTAGAGAGGGAGCGAGCATTCCAAAGGGCACAGGAGAAAGGGAGAGAGGAGGGAGGGTGGCAGGGGATGGGTATGAGGTTAGAGGGGTTGACACCAGAAGGAGTAGAAGTTGCATGTGGAAGGCAAGGACGAGAGCAAGTAGAAATAAGGCAGGGACCAGGATTGGGAGAGATATCCCCAGAAGCAAGGAGGAGAAGCATGGACAGAAAGAGAATGTGTGAGGATGATTTGTAGGGGTGTGTTTTAGTGCAGGCGGCATACAGTAACTGTGTGGTGACAGAGGGCGCAGGTAAGAGAGGAGTTCATGTGAACTGAGAAGTGGTGAAGTAAGGAGAGATGGCGAAATATGAATAGAGTTAGAGACATGATGAGGCTGGTGGAAGGAAGTGCATAATTTGAAAATAAGTGAGGTTACAGTCAATATAAAAAGTAAAGGTGGCATCACAGCAATAGTAATGTGTTGAGATGTGCAGTGTGGGATGATAACCTCCTTTCCAGCGTAGTTCAAATGCAGGAATCAGAAGCAGTAGATTGTGTCCACTTTTTCCACTTCTTTTTGAACTTCCTTTTTTAAACTACCATACTACTTTAAAGATTTCTACTTAAAAGCATTTCTGCTTAAGAGCAAAGGCTGCAAGCAGCAATGGCTGTTGTAAGTTTACTTATATACATTTAGAAAGTCACCTGGTTGGTACAACAAATTAATTAGCACATGTGAGGGTAGTTAAACCAAATTGTTTTTCAAAGGTGGGTGTTGTCTTGCACAAGTGTGAAAGATGAATTAAATTAAGGCAATAGGGGGATGATTTCCATACAGACAATTTGAGATGTTTTTACCTAAATTGAACTAAAATTAGCTAAATAGACAGCAGGGTATGAGGATTGCAGGACACACAGACAATTTGAGATGTTTTTACCTAAATTGAACTAAAATTAGCTAAATAGACAGCTAGATATGATATGGTCTCCTGGGGGGGAGGGGTGTATTAAACTCTTATGTATTTTCAGGAGGTGATACAGAATTGGAATTCTGGGACACCACACGAATAAAAAATCAAATTCATTTTTTGTTAAAACTGTATTCTCCAACACTGCTTCTAGGATACTTTGTAACTGTTTTAGAAAATCCATAGTCGAATCACAGCTAATCTAGAATAGCTAACCATCAGAGAGGAGCCTAAAAGCCTCTCCCTGATGGTCAGTCCTATCCTGTACAATGACCCAACCGTCCTTATCGGCCTGACGAATCACTATATCTTTTTTATCTTTTAATTCATGTAAAGCTAGATTTTCTTCTTTACTCAAGTTCTTTTTAGAAGTATCCCTAGTCTCACTTAAATTTACAAAGTCATTGTTCACCATGTGAAAAAATGTTTCAATAAAGTTGCCCTTAGATTGTATGGGATAGAACTTTGACTTTGGTTTAAATTTAGTGTGCGTCATTTCCATATGTCCCATAGAACTTGGAGGGCTCAATGGGTGGTAGTCGAGACGCGCGATATCTCATCCACTGTCCAACCAAGAAAAGTGTATTTTTAATGTTAGATTTCTGGTGAATCTATGAAAGTCGATGAATAATTGGAAACTGTTTGGTCTGCAAGTTAGGGCATATGAAAGGCCTTTACTTAAAACACTACACTGTTTGTCAGTTAATGTAACTGAAGAGAGATTGAATATACCTTTAACATTCCTATCTAATATCTGATTTCATTCTCTTTTTAACGAGGGCCCCTGCTCTCTGTCCTCTCCTTGTGAGTGAAGGGAAGAAAATCAGGGCTCCACAGATTTGCTCAATAAACTAATTTATTGCCAATAGACTTAACGTTTCGGCCACACAGGCCTTTCTCAAAAGCAGAAATGGCATAATGCCATTTCTGCTTTTGAGAAAGGCCTGTGTGGCCGAAATGTTATGAAGTCTATTGGCAATAAATGAGTTTATTGAGCAAATCCGTGGAGCCCTGATTTTCTTCCCTTCGTTATACCCTAGATTGATACAGAGAATCCTGAACCAGGAGCACCGGTAGTTGTATCCCCTTTTTTCTGATTATAATAGTGTGCAGCAATTTATACTTTTCTACTCTCCTTGTTAGTACCTTCTCTTTCTTGTCTGTGTATTTTCCACGTTCCCCCTTTGATTTCTCTCATTCCGACTTGTCTTTGGGATCTTTCCTGGTGGGCCTGTTCAGGATAGATTCTTAAAAAGAAGACGTGAGTACTCAGGGGAGGAAGGTGGCATATCTCGTAAAGGAAAAAATCTAGATCCTTGAAGGGATTTATCTCCCTGAGGTCTAGAATCTGAGGTAGAGGGATATACATCAGGACTCCTCCTTCTTTCTTCTTGTCTTGTATCATTTCCTCTCTGATAATCTCTTCTCATATGTTCCCTACCTTTCATCTTTTACATCATAATTTGAATGTTTTTTCTCTTTATGGGATGTTTTACGGTATTTTCGGTTTGTTCTCTCCTAAATTTGTTATCTCCATAGGTTTTTGCTGTAAGGAGGTTGATCATTTAGGCGATTATCCTTTACCACCGATTATCCTGTCTAGTCCAATCTCGCTGTTTGTTCTCAGCATAGTCTGCTCTATCCCTAACAAACTTTTTCTGCTTAATTTTTATAATTTCAGCCTCTGTAGTCTCTAACTCTAAGCAATCTTTTTCAGTCATAAGAGGTTCTATGTGTTCCACATTTATTTTAACCCATTTTGAGAATATGGTGATGGATTTACATTTTTGGTGTATTTTTCACCATGATGTATATCCTTAAGAGCTTGCTGTGGGTACAAAATCATTTTTTGGGCGTATTACTTTTTGCCTTTAAGATACTTGCTCTAATATTATGCTAACAATCTATGGGGGCTTTCCCCCAATGTTTTTTTGCCGCTCGCTCCCTTCTCTAGATGAATTTGATTACAGATTTCAAATTGTTCATCTATATTAATGTTAAAGACAGCTCTCTTTTAAGTTAGTTATATGTATTTTATGACTATTATGTCTTATGGTATTTGAATACACTTTGTATGTTCATTATGCACATATCTGCTACATATAATTGTTAACCAATCAGGAAAGTATATGACTTATAAAAGGCGTCATGGGAGTATTACACTCCATTCCCTGAAGAAGTGACCTTGCATCATGAAACGCGTTGGAGTTTTCATTGTATGGAGTGACCTGACAGATATCAGACACTTCTAGCTCTGTTGAGCCTTTCCTGGATTTATAACTTTAAACAGACGCTTCTACCAAGTGCTGCTTTGCTTCCTCCCTCCACTGTGATTGGGACGCAAGATCGCTGAGATCACGCTGCCTTTCTCCTGTGGTTACAGCTGCGATCAGCTGTAGCCTGTGATGCGCTGGACGGCACTCTGTGTTTCAACCTATCAGTGTCAGAGATTCCCCCTCCCTCCTTCTTATAGAGCAGTACCCGGACAAAGTGTCTGGCGATCGGCTACGGAGGCGAGCATTGCCCAAAGGAATATAACTAATGGGGAAAGCGATTCTTGACGGATACCCTTCACTTATCTTGGCCGAACGGTTATCCTGGAGGAGCAAAATTGTGGAGGTGAACATCTTTGGTAAATAGTAGTTTTGGAGGGAGGATGATGAGCCTTTGAAGATCCTGTACAGCAGTCGTGGGAGCG
This sequence comes from Ascaphus truei, assembly GCF_040206685.1. NCBI lineage: Eukaryota > Metazoa > Chordata > Amphibia > Anura > Ascaphidae > Ascaphus > Ascaphus truei. The sequence continues at coordinate 137,265,909 of NC_134487.1, forward strand.
GCTGATTATTATACCTACATGCCCATTTATATTTTTTATTCTGTACGTGCATATATTACCTTTTTTATAAAACATTTAATTTTATATACTACACTATGAGGATCTTGAGCTTTCTTCTTTGCTTTAAAGACCTCCAAGGTAGTATTTTCAGAAACACTACCAGTGCCATTCGCTAGCCCAGGGAGATAGCTGGAGCTTAGGGAGGTTAATGCATGGCTAAAAAAAGTGTAGGAAGGAGAGTTTGGGGTTTATAGAGCACTGCGAGTCCTTTTCTGAGAGGGACCATCTTTATGGTAGGGATGGATTGCAACTCAATGAAGAGGGATCTTCGGTGCTTGGGAGGGGGTAAGGTACAAAGGTTGGAGGAGATTTTAAACTAGTTAGGAGGGGGAGGGACAAGAAAGAGGTAATGAACTACACAGAATAGATAGGAATGGGTAAATAGCTATGTGTCATGGAGGTAGAGTGGGGGGAAATGGTAGTTTGGGAAGCAGGGAGGCACCAATATTAAATACAGATAATACTAGTAAACTTCTAAAGAAAGTGGTGTTCTAAACTAGACTAAATTTCAAGTTGAGTAGAAAGGCAGGTGCAGGTAAAATAACAATATCACAGACTGGAAAAAAAAACTTAAATGAATACTTGCTAATGCAAGAAGCCTGACAGAAAAAAATGTGGGCGCATGATATCATAGACATTATTGGAACATGGTGGGATGAAACTCATGACTAATTTAAATTAAAGGTTTATTGCCTTTTTCGGAAGGATCGAGCAAATAGAAGAGGTGGTGTAGTTTGTTTATGTTAAACCGTATTTAAAAACCTATTATAATGGAAGATGCAGGGAATTATGAAAATATTGAAACTTTGTGGATAGAAATTAACAGTGTAGGTTAAAGTATAAAGAAAAGTTGGTAGGGATATGCTATAAACCACCACATATCTGTGAGATTGAGGAAGCCAAAATACTTTTGCAAATGGAGAAGGTAGCAAAAGAAGGTCATGTTTGCATAATGGGTATTTTTCATTATCCAGACATAGCCTGGAGCAATGGAATTAGCATTGCAACTAATGCAAACCATTTTTGGGGGATGCTAAAAGATAATTACATGACTCAAACTATTGAGGAACCAACCAGGGGAGGGGCAATACTAGATTTGGTCATTTCAAACAATGTACTGTAGCACTCTTTTTGACACATATACATTTATATATTTTGTGGTAACTTGGGGGAGTTTCTGAGAGCTTGCTGGGTATCTGTGTGTAATGTACTGTACAAGTAACATTAAATATTCAAGTCCCAGAACATTTGGGAAACCGTGATTATAACATGGTCTCATTTGAAATAAATTATCTAAAACCACATTATATGAGTTCAACAAAGGATTATACATTTCAGAAAGGCAGATTTTAATAAACTGAGAATGATCTACAAGGAATAAATTGGGATGAGGTTTTTGCAGGAACAAATGTGGAAGATAAATGGGCAGTTTTTAAAACACTGTTAGAAAAGCACACTTATCAGTGTATACCCTTGGGTAATAAATATAAAAGAAACAAGTCTAAACCAATGTAGCTATATAAACAGGTAGGGAATTCAATGGAAAGGAAGCGGCAGGCGTTTAGATTCTTAAAGTCAGAAGGGACAGAGGCATCGTATCAGAATTATAAGGAATGTAACAAAAGTTGCAAAAGGTCAATCACATTAGCAAAAATTGAAAATGAAAAAAGGATTGCAATGAAAAGTAAGATCAACTCTAAAGAGTTATTTAAGTACCTCAATAACAAAAATATTAGTAAAGAAAATATTGAACCATTTCAGTATGACATGTGCAGGCAAATTATTTGACATAAGGAAAAAGCAGAGGTATTAAACAAATGACAGGGGGTGCCCAATGCTGCATCCAATTGACAAAACATATAAAGTAAAATACTTCAATAATAATAATTGGTTATTTAGTTAACCCTTTGGCCAAAGGCGTCATAAGCCTGCATACCAACGTCAAGGTATAACCAAAATAATGCAGGTCCTACACTACACTGTGAACCCTTCCTTTTACCTCTGTGAGAGGGGAATGACCATAATGGGTCTTGTTCCTGCAGCAAGTGAAATGACCTTCCAAGTTAAAAGGGTGAAGGAGGAGGAGTGAGCTCTGGGGGAGGTGCCACAGCCTCCAATTGACTGCTAGCAGTCAGACATAGGTTAACACAGATTCCCAGCAAGCTCAAACTCCCACACCCACCGCAAAGTGAATATATATTTATGTCAACCAGAGAGCTACTGAGCGTGGCAATTGTATATAACAAGAGACAGGGGGTGCCCAATGCTGCATCCAATTGACAAAACATATAAAGTAAAATACTTCAATAATAATAATTGGTTATTTAGTTAACCCTTTGGCCAAAGGCGTCATAAGTATTTTACTTTATATGTTTTGTCAATTGGATGCAGCATTGGGCACCCCCTGTCTCTTGTTATATACAATTGCCACGCTCAGTAGCTCTCTGGTTGACATAAATATATATTCACTTTGCGGTGGGTGTGGGAGTTTGAGCTTGCTGGGAATCTGTGTTAACCTATGTCTGACTGCTAGCAGTCAATTGGAGGCTGTGGCACCTCCCCCAGAGCTCACTCCTCCTCCTTCACCCTTTTAACTTGGAAGGTCATTTCACTTGCTGCAGGAACAAGACCCATTATGGTCATTCCCCTCTCACAGAGGTAAAAGGAAGGGTTCACAGTGTAGTGTAGGACCTGCATTATTTTGGTTATACCTTGACGTTGGTATGCAGGCTTATGACGCCTTTGGCCAAAGGGTTAACTAAATAACCAATTATTATTATTGAAGTATTTTACTTTATATGTTTTGTCAATTGGATGCAGCATTGGGCACCCCCTGTCTCTTGTTATATACAATTGCCACGCTCAGTAGCTCTCTGGTTGACATAAATATATATTCACTTTGCGGTGGGTGTGGGAGTTTGAGCTTGCTGGGAATCTGTATTAAACAAATGCTTTGCCTCTGTATTTACCAGGTAGGAATAAATTGCAAGACTAGTGCCACAGGAGGAAGCCGCAACTTCTATATTAACGAAGAATTGGTTTACTGAGGAAGAAGTGCATACAGTAGGTGGTGTGGCAGGATGGCTTCAAGGCAGGGTCAGTAAGACGTTTGGGCAGAGGATTAAGCTGAACCGGGTTGGTTTATTAACCAGCAGACAAATGAACATAATGGGTACTGTCCTTTAAATCATAATAAAGCATAGAAATAAACACCTATTCCCTTTAGGAAAAGCTAACTACACCATAGCTTTCGCCCTCACTAACTGCATAGCCAGCTAAGCTGGTTCATACGCCAAAAACATGCCCTGGCATATGCAACAATGCTTCAGCATGGCCTTGCGTCCTTTCTTCCTAGGGGAACTCTGCCCCACCTTGAGCCCAGAGAAACTCCTCTGTAGATCCTCTTTACCAGCTTCCGCAGCTGGGGAGCACTTTCTATCTCTCCCCTTCTCTGGGGAAAACAGTCTCTCACTCACTGTAATTCCCAGCATTGTCTCTCTGTGTTTGTCTTAAACACTTCCTTGTTTCACCGAGGAGCCCAGTCCCTGATTAATCAGATTTCAGCTGCTGCTCTTTCTCTGAGGAGATTAACGCTCTCTGGAATGGAAAGCACACTTACTTCACTGTTCCAGCCTACTGAGTCAGTGACTCTGTCACATATCCCTCCCCCCAGTGAAACATTGTCCTGTGAGTGGCCCGTGCACTATTCCCGTGCACCAGCCTCTTTGTCAGACATTGTAGGTAGAAGCTTGTGGGGAGCGCAGATGTCGTGACATCCCCGTATGTGGGGAAAGAAATATATATAGAAATATATATAGTGTAGTATGTTCTACAGATTCAACAGTCAATTCAAAGAATCATGATTGGGAAATCACACTTTCCCAGTGAAAGATCAGCAGTGGAGATAAAAATGAAGACTTGATCAGTGTGAAGTATCAGGAATCAGCAGCATAATCCCTCAATGTGAAGAGAAAACACACTTAGTGCAACATTGCATGTTCCAGTAAAATATTTATCAAAGGCAATAAGTATTGCACTTACATTAGGCACTATGTGCAAAGACACGTAACAATAATGATGCACAGCTTGTGTATGCCATCAGCCCTGCTCCGGTCGGTCCGTCGCGTCACTTCCGGTTGCGATCGCAAAGATGGAATCAACAGGGTGAGGGGGAGATGCTGGAGACACTTCTCAGGCTGCTGCAGGTTCAACTCAACGCGTTTCGCTGGCTTGGCAGCTTCGTCAGGAGATCAATCAAGATTAACACTCGCCAGTGACTGTTTGGCCTTCTCTTGTGAAGACAGTAACTTCGCTTTAGTGGTGATGACTTTTGGACCTTTCTCCATCAGTGTACCTTCAGTGTTGGATTCCACACCATTTATCAGTACTTCAACTTGGGCGGGATTCTTATTAACCCGAAGTGCACCTCATAGCGCCTCTCTTTTACAGTCAGCAGACTTGTAGGCTTGGGCCTTTCTTTCTTGACTCCTTAACTTACTCCGTTGGGAGTGTTGCTGGAGGTCTTTCTCATCTTACGATCGCGGACACACTTCCGTCCCATTCGCAAGTGTTTCTTCACAGCGGCTGCCCTGATGGCAAGGAATCCACTTTGTGTCCCATGGGTACTGCAGTACAACTGGATTCTTACTGTGCCACTCCATTGCAACCTGGTCTTCCCATTTTGTGCCTTGTGGAAAGTAGACTGTAGTACTGCAATGGTATTGCAGTCACACTTTCTGGAGTGCCTCACTTGCTTTAACTCTACCGCCATCTTTTCCATGGACTGCTTCTGTGACTCAAGTGTCTGTCTTAAGGTTGTAACTTCTTTCTCCAACTTCAGCTGAGAAACCTCCTGCTGAGCGGCATTAGAGTCCAATGTAGCGTCCCGCTCAGTCTTCAGAGCCTCGAGCTCCTCACGCAGATCACGCTTTTGTTTCTTTGCCATCTTGCGACCAGCACGCTCAGACTCCAGGTCCTTCCTTAGGCCCTGAAGCTGTCCTTCTGCCTTTCTTCTTTCACACAGTGCAGCTGCTAGTTCAGCTTCTTTAGAGTTGAGTCGTGATTTCACATCCCCCAGCAGACTCTGAGCAAGGCTTAAATCTGTTTCCGTTTCTTTATTCTGGACCTGCAGCTGCTGGTGCTCCTCACAGACCTTATCCAGCTCCAGCTGTAGCTGGGCCCCCTCATTGGCTGTGTGGTCCAACTGCTTGTGGATACTGGCCATCTCGATTTCATGGTGTAATATCAGGCAGACCACCTGACGGACGGACACCTCCTCCCTCTCGGTGCGCTGTATCTCACACTCAGCCATCTGCGTCTGCAACGCTTCAATCTGATCCTGCCAGTCTCCTCTAAGGGCCTTCACGTCTTCCCCGTGCTTGCTCTGGGTTTGCATCAGCGCCTCGTTCATCTTTTGGAGCTCTGCAGTTTGTCGCTAGGATCGCTGCTGCTTCTGTTTTCCAGGCCTCTTTCTCCTTGGCATACTGACTCATGGGGATGGAGCTGCCTCTTTGCTTGTCCAGCTCTTGCTCCAGTTTCTGGACCTTCTCCCGCTCCTTCTCATACAGAGTCACCTGGCATCTAAGCTCCGCCTCCCGCGATGCTCTGGTGCTGCTCAGTGTGGCCTTCAGCTCCTCATGCTACTCGGTGGGGACATACTGGGTACGCCATTCCTGTAAGACTTGTACTTGGTTAGCAGCCTGGACGTTTGCTTCCTGTAGAACTCGCTGTTTCTCCTTGGCCGCTTGCAGACTTGCACGTAGCTCTTGCAGCTGGCTCTGCTGTAGGTGCACTGCTTGTGTGCGTCTACAGGGAGACACATTGCATCCTCTCTGCATTCTGCAGTACTTCCTGCACTTCTAACTTCTCCAGGATTAATTGCTTCTTCACTTTTTCTGCTTTGTGAAGCTTCATATCACCTTCACTGATCTTGTCAATCAAGTCTGATTTTTTCTGTCTCAGACTTGTTTTTGCTCTTTTTACCATCTCTAAATGAAACACGGTCTCTTCCTCAGCTTCCTTCAATTCAAGACCTCTGTGCAGAGAGCATGGACCTCACGGCGTGAGTTTTTCAGCTCTATGTTGAGGAGGTAAATCTCTTTCTGGGAGACTTCAAGCTCTTTATGCAGCCTTCTTTCTGCGCTCTCCAGGGCTTCCTGCACTTTAGAATTTTCTTGTGTAAATTCTTTCTTTACCTTACCCAGTTCTGCTTTGAGCGTGCAAGCCTCTTGCTGAGAAACTTCCAATTTTGTGATGAAGTTTTGAACGTCTTTCTGGGACATCTCATAGTACAGTTTCCAGTCGGTACATGTTTTCTCTGATTCGCTCGGCTCTCTGTATCTGGCAGTAGCGGTAACCTTTGTCATCCCTAGGCTAGTCGTCATTCCTGGGACGATTGCACAAGGCGCTCTGGGCTGTAGCTCATCTCGGGTCTGGGGACACACTTCTGCAGCTTTCATCTGCGGGTGCGGCTCTCTTCCTGGGCCACGTATGAGTCGTCATTGTCATCATCATCGTATGGCCTGAAGGGACACTGTTTTGTATGGTTACGTACATTACAAAACAAACATTTGACGTCAACCATTATAAAATACTTGTTTTTTTTTTTTTCTCTCTCTCTTTCACACCCGATGGGGCAGACTTTATACAACACACATGAGTTGACAATGTTTGAACCTTCTTGGTTCTTCTTAGGGCAACATCTTTACAACAATCCATTTTTACTGTTTCCAACCCCGGCAGGGTAAACTTGACACTCAATACTTTGCTTATGGCATTTGCTTCACACAGCACAGCAATCTTTTCATACCACTTGCTTCAGCAAAATAAAAAAAATAGTTTTTTGGTTTTCTGCTAGGGTTCATGAACTTAACACATCTTCATCTACTGACCCTTAGAGGCATAGCATTCCACTTTTGACACCACCTGTGGCAGGGCGGCCTCACGGCAGGGTCAATAAGATGATTGGGCAGAGGATTAAGCTGAACTGGGTTGGTTGATTAACCAGCAGACAAATTAACATAATGGGTACTGTCCCTTTAAATCATAATAAAGCATAGAAATAAATACCTATTCCCTTTAGGAAAAGCTAAGTACACCATAGCTTCCGCCCTCACTAACTTCATGGCCAGCTAAGCTGGTTCCCAAGCCAAAAACATGCCCTGGCATCTGCAACAATGTAACACAGTCTCTGCATACAACAATAAAGCTTATCTGTCAGTCCTTTGGAGCTCACATCACTGCATCAGCATGTCCTTGCATCTTATCTTCCTAGGGGAACTCTGCCCCACCTTGAGCCCAGAGAAACTCCTCTGTAGATCCTCTTTACAAGCTTCCGCAGCTGGGGAGCACTTTCTATCTCCCCCCCTTTTCTGGGGAAAACCATCTCTCTCTCACTGTGACTCCCAGCATTGTCTCTCTGTGTTTGCCTTAAACACTTCCTTGTTTCACTGATGAGCCCAGTCCCTGATTAATCAGATTTCAGCTGCTGCTCTTTCTCTGAGATCAACGCGCTGTGGACTAGAAAGCACACACTTCACTGTTCCAGCCTTCTGAGTCAGTGACTCTGTAACAGTGGCTTGAAACAATTAAGGTAAATAAGGTACCTGGCATTGATGGCATGCACCTAATGGTTCTAGTGGAGCTAAGTTCAGTAATAGCCAACCCAATACATTTAATATGACATAAAGCAAACTTGGTGCCTATATTTAAAAAAAAAAAGCTAGATCACTACCAGGGAATTACAGACCTGTAAGCCTGACATCAAAAGTGGGGAAGCTACTGTACTTCAAGATTTAGTATTGGATAATATTTAGGAATACTTATGGATAACAAAAGTATTAGTAATAGTCAGCATGGATTTATGAAGGATAGGTTGTGCCAAACTAACCATATTTGTTTTTTTGAGGAGGTAAATTGGAATTAAATCCAGGGTAATGCAGTCGATATGGTCTACTTAGATTTTGCAAAGGCTTTTGTTACAGTTTTTTCCAATTAGTACAGGTATATTGCACTTCAGTGTCAGTCTGCACATCACCCTCCAAGAGTAGGTGAATGTATAAGGCTGACAGAAATATATGTAAGTTTTAATATATTCATTACATCTAGAGTAAGGTTACTTTGATACTGGCTTTGGCCAGCTTTTAATTGCACTACTCACAAAGCATATGCTTTATTTAACCCCTTCAGGCTTTCTCACATTTTTCACCAGTCCATTGGACAATAATGACATATATTCAGTGTAGATACCTGCAAATTTGGTTATGCCTTGACGTTGACTGCAGGCTTATAACGCTTTGGCGAAAGGTTTAAGTAAATAACCCTTATTCATGAGATCACTAAAGAATATAAAAGAAATTGCGCACAAATTGTATAAATCTTATGTGAATGTGAGTAGTGCTTAAAAAAATTCTTATAAAAAACCCAGTGAAACCCAAAGGAAAAATACTTTTTAACCTTTTAAGTGATGAAGAGAAGGTCTGCTGCTTGTCAGTATTGATGGCCAACACCATAAAGATCACATGTGAAAAAAAAAAGACAGCGCACGAACTCTCATAGTGTAAAATAGTAAACATATAATTATGAATATTAAAGTGGTATGATATGCACGTACCACAAGGACAAATTAGTTGGACAGAGCATGTTCAGGGTACATGTTATCCCTCTGGTGGTAAAACGAATACGTCTGGTGAGTATCAGCTGTTCCCGCGGTTCTCCTGCTCCAGTCACTGCAAACGTTCTATAAACAGGCTGCGCAGGGCTCCGGTGAGGACACTCGATCCATGAACACGTCTGCTTGCTTGAAGATTCCCAAATGTAATGTCCCTGTAAAGCGGCAAACTATGTACCAGTTCAGCTGTACAACGGAACAAATCACTGCCACCCGATAAACTTCTGGCTCTGGGGGAATCCCACAGTAAGAGCTCCGACTCCACGGCGCCACTTACAGCACACTGACATCACAGGGTCGTCCTGTAATCACGAACGGCCCGCGCTGGCTCAGTTCCAAAGCTGAAGGCTAACCGGATAAGTCACGTTTCGTGATGAAGTTAGTTTTACTAACGAAACGCGTAGGAGTGTTAATGAACAGTTTACTGGCAAATATTATTCCCCTGCATACTACTGTGACTTATCCAATTAGCCTTCAGCTTTGGAACTGAGCCAGCGCGGGTCGTTCGTGATTACGGGAGCCCTGTGCAGCCTGTTTAAAGAACTTTTGCAGTGACTCGAGCAGGAGAACCATGGGAACAACTGATACTCACCAGACATATTCGTTTTCAAATTGAATGGGACTGCCAGGGACCCCTGCTGTGTTAATCCGATGGGTCATTAGTCAATCCAGAAATGCCTTAAACTTGCTTTAAACTAGCCACGTTACACCCAGCATGTACCCAGCATGTACCCAGCATGTAACCGGGCTAGTTTAAGGCAAGCTTTAGAATAATCGTTGTCTCGTCTGTACCCTGAACATGCCCTGTCCAACTAATTTGTCCTTGCTGTACGTGCACATCATATCACTTTAATATTCATAATTATATGTTTACTATTTTACACTATGAGAGGTCGTGCGCTGTCTTTTTTTCTTCACTCATGAGATCACTATTTTATTTTAGCCTAATTGGGAGAAGCGCAGGAATCATTCTTTTTGCTTTTGTTACAGTGCCATACAAAGGTTAGTGTACAAAATAAAGGAAATTAGAATTGGTGAAAATATTTTTACCTGGAGTGAAAACTGGGTGAAGGATAGACAACAGAGGGTTGTCATAAATGGAACCTTGTCAGGTTGAGTTAAGTTGTAAGTGAAGTACCTCAAGGATCTGTACTGAGACCCCTGCTTTTTAACTTCTGTGTTAATTACCCCAAGTTTGGCATAGAGAGCAAAGTATTCATCTTTGCTGATGACACTAAATTGTGCAAGTTAGTAAAATCAGAGCATGAGGATATTTCTCTCGAGAAGGGCTTGCATAGTCTAAACTTGGGCAGGTAAATGGCAGATGAAGTTTAATACAGATCAAAGTAAGATAATGCATTCGGGAAAGAAGAATTACAAATGAAATGGGGCAAAATTAGGTGAATCCTTGATTAGGAGTGCTTATAGACAGCAAGCAGCATGCTCAATATCATGTAGTAGCTGCAAAGGCAAATAAGATCTTATTTTGCATTAAACGAGGTATGGATGGAAGGGAAGAAAGCATCATTATGCCACTGGATAAAGCATTAGTAAGACCACACCTTGAATATGGAGTACAGAACAAAGATAGGTATAAATGGCACACCACTGTTAATAAAAACAATAGAAAAAACGTTTTGTGCTTATGGTGCTCACCTCCTGATGATCCCGGCGTCCCAAGCTGGATTCAAAAACTGGTAAACAATGTACAAATAGAAGAAGCACACACAAGGCTAATGAAGAGTTAAAGAAACTTCAAACTGTATTAAATCATCAGAGCTAATGAACAGGTAACGTTTCAGGACTCAAGGTGTTGGGTCTGAGGAAAGGACCTTGAGTCCTGAAACGTTACCTGTTCATTAGCTCTGATGCTTTAATACAGTTTGAAGTTTATTTTACTCTTCATTAGCCTTGTGTGTGCTTTTTCTATTTGTACATTGAATATGGAGTACAATTTTGGCCTCCACACCATAAAAAAAGACATTATAGTACTAGAACTAAGCCTCACCCTAACTCACCTTTTTAACCTCTCACCTTCGGTACTTTCCCATCTTCTCTTAAACATGCACTCAACACACCCATTCTACCCTCTCTTGATCCAGCCTCCCTCTCTAACTACTTCCCTATCTCTGTTCTACCCTTGGCCTCCAAACTACTTAAGCGACTTGATACTCTTTGACAAAGGGCTTAGCCCGAAACGCGTCAGAGTGGTTAGTTATTCCTGTTTTTTGGATATCTCACGCAGTCACTCAATAAATTTGCTTTTATTATTGGTGTGCCGTTTTCTTCCGTGCTACACCCCATCGTAGTGCTCAACTTTTCCCTCGTTCGAGGTGTTTTTCCTGATATCAATCTTCAATCAAGTTGGATGCACGCACCAAATGAGCTCCTCTGTACCTACTTTGGATGTCTATTCAAGTGAGCCTCCATCTCTACCAAAAGTGAGTTTCCTGTGGAATTTTCCTGCTTTTGATAGACTGTATAACCTATATGCGCTAAGTGACCTTATCTGAGTGTGGTGGTGAAAAAGGGGCACTTTACCTTCAGGTGGTTGTGCCTCCCCAGTACTCCATAAATTCCACTTTATGATTTAAGTCTGTCATGTTGGTGGCCACTATTTTATGAGTCATAGGTTAATCAATATACTAATTGTTACTATCTTAGCTCACTATAGTTGAGCAGCAATACAAGGATTATCATTATACTCCCAGGATCAAGATCAATTGCTCAGTTTCAAGGGGATTTATAGGATATTATAGTTTATGCCTGTGAACTGTTCCTGTTGCACCGACAATGGACTGTATGTCTTTTTTCTGTTGTACTTAAGCGACTTGTACACAACCCCTGTGTGTACACAACAGCTGTGTGGCTGGACCAATCTCCACACTATATAACACCCCCTAATATCGACACATTCAAACCTTAATGAGATCAGCTGTCTGCCTAGACCATACTCCAACCTGAGGTATACTCCATCCCACAGTGAGCAGCCACTTTATCTTTTTGTTTCAACATTGTCCCTCATTTCCTCTAGATTGTGAACTCATGAGCAGGACCCTCATTACCTATTGCTTCTGTTTGTGCATGTTTGTCCTTATTTGTATGTAACGCTGTTTATGTACTTATCAAATCTCTGTACCCCAATTGTACCGCACTGTAGAATTTGTTGGCACTCTACAAATAAACGATAATAATAACAATAGTCCATCTAAAAACTAAGAATTCCCTGGCTTTACCTGTAAAGTTATTAAGCGAGAGTTAATCCTTTGGGTGCCCCATGATGTCGCTTCCGCGTCATATTGCATTTGCTCGTTTTCTAGGGACAATCATGTTCTGCGCTCCTGTTGAGCGCTGATCTGATCTGTCCGGCTGAGGAACAGAAGTGACTTTGCGAACATGTGTTTACCTGATCGCAAAATCTCAGAAGGGCTTTGGCCCTTTTGTGTCGCAGCCCATTCAGCACTCAAAGGGTTTAAATATGTTACAGATTTGTTTCAATCTACAATCTCCGACTCTCTATAATATGTGTCTCTCTTTCTGTTCTTCCAATCCTCCCCCACCCCTGACGTGCTGGGACACAGTCCAGATGGAAGCATTACAATACGATTAACTCATTTAGGGATAAAATAAAGGTAAGGAAACAAAATGCTACAGAATCATTAAGCTTAAAATAACTTAATGGTTGTAATGATTGATGAGTGCACAACAAGTAAATAGGGTGGATCTATGTATTAAATGGATCTGTGCTGACATGGTAAGATTGGCCTTCTATATTTGGAATATCCAGTGCTATATGAGAACATACAGCAGCACCACCCACTCAGCAAGGATTAGGAGTTTAAAGATACCATTGGGATTACTATAAGAGATGAAATGTGCTGTAAAGTGTATATCTATAGGGGCGTCAATTAACAAATATGTATATGCAGATGCAGTGCACTACAGTTTTCTAATAAAGAGATAATTTTCCTATACCTGGGTGTATATGCATTGGTTATTTACTAGATTGATCTATATTAATAATAGCCTCTTAATGAGGTATCCACAAATAGAAATGTAATATGCAAGCATTGCCCATGCCTGCACAATTGTTCAGCTATGGTTACAGCTTCATTGCAGTAAATATTATTTTCTGACACATATAGTATACAATCCTCTTTTGTTGCCATAGGCACAGCGAGAGAAAGTGACTTGCCCACTCCATCTTCCTTTTTTCATGAATTAAGATCTAACCAGTGTTCTGTTCATCACCATTGCATTGGAACTCCTTTATTTCTTGAAATCATCCATAAAAGGGTCCTTGACAATATTTAATATCTACATAATAAGACCTTAATTCGGGGCAAACTTGCCATTGCGAACATAACCTAGCAGGAATCTAAAAGCCACATCAGCAGAAGCTTTACATTTTTTTCACAGAGCACTTCTCTGCTGTCAGCCATAAAAAGACACATTAATAAATACAACACAGAGTCCCATAAAACTGGAGACTCTAGTTAAATACTTAAGATTTGGCAGATATACAACCCCCTAACCATCTTTGAATTAAAAATAATGTGGAGCCAAAGCATGAACAGTATGAACCACATAATGCCAACATCTGGGTACTTAAGAAGCTTATGGTTTTTTTTATTACAACAGGGAAGAAACATTATAGGTTGGCACTTGGTTTTGGAGTCTGTTGAGCTTTCTACAATGCAATTTAAATATGAAATCTCTGAGGATGATCAGCTCCGTGGCTTTTGCACTAGAATCCGAAGACAATTCCACTTTAAAGGTTTAGTTTAACTAAGATACAAAAATACATCGCGCATTTGTTAGGATAAGCATTAAATTCACATGATTGAATATACAATACAATAGTAGCATTACATGTAAATATAATTGTATTTGATTCAATTGGTTAGGATATGTGGTTGGTTATATATTTTAGATGTAGATTTTACCATTTGCTATTGGTCATTTAGTTGAACTGTTGAAAGTAGAGCATGATCTGCGTTTAATGAATAATGTCCACAGAGTCATATATTACACTGCATAGAAGTCATATAGCCCATGGCTCCAAAGAAGCATTCTTTGACAATACATACAGTATTACTCTCTGATTTCATTCTTTTGGTATGCTTTTTTTCTTTTCTTTGATCCATTACCTGCTGTTATTGTAGCAGGTATAAACTAGACCGAATATGGAAACTGTATGGAATGTATGCATTTTAAGTATATTTATGCTAAAAAATAAGTGCATCTAACTTGGGGACGGAAACACAAGCACTGTGAAAATAGAGTTTATACAACGAAATACAATTTTCATAAGTGTATTGGAGCAATTGGGGAGGGAAGGATTGATAGCTGCACTATCCTCTGAGATTTGGATGACACTTTACCTTTTCAACACCTGGTTTATACTTTTGAGATCGCTGTCCTAGGGCAATGGATCACTTCCTGTTTTATTTTAGTGTAGTCCAGATAATAGAGAGGAGTGCTGCACACCTCAAAAGAAAAAATGATACAATTACCGGTGCTTTCATTTGCTAAAATCCGTTTGCCGGTTGCCAGGGATGCGATCGGGCCGTTGCTAAGGCCGCGGTCACGTTGCTAGGGTGCCGGCGGCTCGCGGAGCATGGTACCGCCATTGCGTGGTGCGTTGCGCATGCGCAGGGGCTGACTCACATGGTAAGCCAGCCAATCAGAGCGTGGGAACTCCATCCCTACTCTGATTGGTTCAAGTACCATGTGAGTCCGGCCATGTGTCATTTCATGACGTTTTCTTAAAGGCAATAGCAGCAAAGCCATTCTGATTGGCTGTGCTGGCATTGCCTTTAAGTGACGTCATCAATTTTTTTACATCGGCCAAAACACATGGTGTTCACGGCCCAATCAGGGCCGTGGGAACCATATGACGACAAATGTGACGTCATAGGCCTATAAAAGCCTATGTCGTCTCATTTTGAAGGCAGATGCCGAGGAGGACGGACCTCCTCCTGAAGATTGAAGACCAGGGCGTGGCACCGGACGTCAAGAAGACCCCGGAACAAGGTATTGTAATACAGATTCACTAAGAATAAAACTAGTACAACCCTTGATTGTCATGTTTTATTATTTTAATGTTTAATTTGTTATGTTTTTTTTTCTTTTATGGGTTCCTGTTCCTGGATCGTGTCGTGGATTGTTTCTTGGATTTCTTCGTGGCTTGCTTCCTGAATTGGTTCCTGCACTTGTTCTTGGATTGGTTCCTGGTTTGGTTCGTGGATTTGTTCCTGGATTGTGTCGTGGATTTGTTCCTGGATGGTGTCGTGGATGGTGTCGTGGATTGGTTCGTGAGTAAGCTGATCAACGGGAGTCGGTGGGGGCAAGTAATGGTAAGTTAAATAAAGAAATGTACTTAATGTAACTGTTTTTTGTGTTGCTTTTTCATGTTTTCATTTTTTACAATGCATATCATTTCTTCCCACTGTATGTATGTCTGTATGTATGTGTACAGATATATATACAGGGTAAGAAATGATAGTGTTGTTAAAGCTTCTAATTCTGTATTGTTAATCATTGTGGCTATGCATTGATGTGTGCTAAATGTATTTTATTTTTAGACAGATGTAAGTTTTGGGCTTCCAGGCCGTACAGTAGGATATGGAAAGCCTTGCTTTATTATATTGTAATTGTTGGTGTACTTTTGACTATGTTTTGAAGTTGTTCTCTGTTAGGATAGCTTTAGTTCATTGTGTAATTGGTATGGATGGTATTTTAATTGTTTAGGGATGTAATTGATGTGTGGTAATTCATTGATGGTGAGTTTATTGTATTAAATAATATACTTCTTGTGATGTATGGCGATTTGAGTGGCATTATTGTATTGTTAACATTGATTTGCAGCGTGTACATGCAGTTTACATGTTATGCTACATGTATACACTGTAAATGCAATGTTTTATGAGGCATGTGAGCCTACAGATTGAATGATTAAATGGAATTTGGTTAGGCAATTGGTTTTAATTTCACTGAGGATGTTATGCATAACTGTTGTAGGCATTGCAGGATGGCTTCACCCCTTAATTACCTTTCAGGTTAGTACCCGATAAGGTGATTAAGGGGTTCAGTGTTATGTTAATGATATTGAAATGTTGTGGCTATTTCTAATGTTGGCAACGGACCCCAAGGATGATGCTGGCGACGGAGACTTCTTATTGATGAGGTTAGTACAAGTTTCTTTACATTTTAACGTTATTGAATGTGTTTAATAATGGCCAAATAATGTATTATCCCTATGTGGATAATAGTTATTTGGCACATTATTGTACTGTATGTGCTGGGGGAGGGGGTATTAGGCCCAAGGGTATTTGGTAGGACTCCCCTGTGGGTATTGGGTGAGGGTGGTTGGGGGGCTTTGTGGGGGAGGGTATGTGGGTGATGGTGGCTTAACCCCTTAATAACTGTAGCGGTTAATAACCGCTATGGTGATTAAGGGGTTAGGGGACATTAATTTGGATGTTGTAATTCTTGTGTTTGTTTTGCAGAAGCGGATGGGGCATGGGCAGGATGAAGATGAGGATGGCCTTCATCGTGGCAGTGGGACATGGGTGAGTGCTATATGTATTTAAAGTCTTTATTGTTGTGTATGTATTGTAAATGGACAACTGCACTATTATCCATTTGTGGATAATAGTCATTCTGCCCATTACTATACTGTATGTTGTGTATTGATGCTATGTTTATTGGGGGCATTTGTCCCCAATAAACATGCTACTATGCGTTAACCCCTTCATTGCCTTAGCGGCTATCCGCTATGGTAATGAAGCAGCATTAATGTATTTTAATAATATTGTGCGGAAGCAGGAGGCCCCCTGAGCTGAAGCGCATTTATTTGTGGCTCAGAGACCCCCTGCCTCCCGAGTTACAGGCCCCGGTTTGGGCCATCGGTTACAGTGTGGACGCCATGTTTATTGCGGGGACGCTATAAACATGGCGGCGACACTGCCACCCGATGACACATACCGGGGCCTGTAACTCGGGAAGCAGGGGGTCCCTGCTCCACAAAGCAATGCGGTTCAGCTCAGGGGACCCCCTGCTCACTGTACAGTATAATTAAAAAGACATTCATGCTGCTTCATTACCGTTGCACATAGCCGCCAAGGTAAGGAACGAGTCTTTATTGATGTGTGTGTGTTTTATTTATACTGTACATGTGCAGAGGGTCTCCGGAGCAGAACAGCGTTGGTTTGAGGTCCGGGGACCCCCTGCCCCCCGAGATACAGGCCCCTTTTTGGGTGCCGGTATCCCTCTGGTTTGTTTACAGGTCGCGGTCACGTGATCGGGACCTTTAAACGCCGAGGGATACCGGCACCTCATAAAGGGGCCTGTATCTCGGGGGGCAGGGGGTCCCCGGACCTCAAACCAACGCGGTTCAGCTCCGAAGACCCCCTGCACATGTAGAGTATAAATAAAAGTTGTTTTTAAATACTTTTTTTGGTGCCGAAGTTTGCGCTGAGAGAGCGGCTTGTCTCTCTCAGCTGCAAACATCTATCGGCACCAAAGGCTTATCGGGAGCCTTATCGAGAGCCAGGCTGTATCGCCACAGCTCATCGGCAGCTTTGCTTTCGCAGTGCTTCAGCAGGGATCGGAAGGATTCGGCCCTTACTGAATACTGCGAGGGCAAATCGCCCAAAAAAAACATTTTCGCAATTCGTGCCGAAAATTTTGTATCGGGGCTTACTGCATGAGGCCCTATATCTGCTATTGGGTGGGGTGAAATACCCGTTACATTAGATTTGTTGCGGAGAAGGCAGGTTCTAAGAAAAAACTGGACTAATCAGTGCAACAGAGTATTGGCAAAGGTATACTGTATTGTACTTATTTTTTTATCTCAAGTCCCATGCATAGAGCCAAGCATAAGAACACTTGATAGAAGTTAGATAGCCCCCACATTTGTGTTCCGCAAAGCCAAGACGCAGGGACATTATTTGTTCCCTAGCCTCCTCCGTTCAGATACTCAGATTAATAATCGGTCTTTCTTGAAGGGTTTCAAATATTGTGATAACTGCAGCGTTTGTCGTTATGCAGCACCGATAAAAATGGTCAAAACTTTACTATGCAACATACAAAATTAAATACCTACTAAAAACACAACTAGAGCGCTTAAAGATGAATTTTCTTACAGTGTTGCACTTTGTAAATACGATACCGATATATTAGAAAGTCCAGTCTCCTGCTGCCCTGAAGACTTGAAGGCTTGTTCAAAACGTCCTTCTTGATAAATGTTCCCAAAAGTAGCCCTCTATGGTGCTGGAATCCTGGAATCTTCTTATCTCTCCATCAGACGTATAGGAAAGAATATAATAAAAAGGCTTCAATAAGTTTTACACTCTTAAATACCTATCACCACATAATTGTGATATCTCACTTGATATATTATATATATATATATATATCAAATTACATATCACAGTTAGGTGGTGATAGGTATTTAAGAGTGTAAAACCTACTGAAGCCTTTTTATTACTGTATATTCTTTCCTATACATCTGATGGAGAGATAAGAAGATTCCAGGATTCCAGCGCCATAGAGGGCTACTTTTGGATACAAAATTAAATCACTCATGACCTGTAGTTCCAAATACGTTGTATACATGTTGAAATGTGGTTGCAGTAGTAAGTATATTGGGTGAGCAATACGCCCCTTAAAAATCAGAATTGCAAAACATCTGCGATCCATCAATAAAAAGGATAGAAATGACCCAGTGTCAAGACATTTCTCTACCTGTCCTTCTAGTAATCTGGACATTTTTTCTTTTAGTGCTCCATTAATTTACTGACCAGAGGTGGAGATAGGGAAACAATCCTTAATCGTAGAGAAATGTTTTGGATTTACACTTTGGGTTCACTATCCCCTTTGGGGATGACTACAGACTGGGAACTAAAACATTTCCCAGTCTAGTCGTCCCATGGTTCTTTATTCTAGTTTGCTTGCTATACATTTTCCCATGAATTATATTCATATATTCATCGTTCATGGTTACCACAGGACACCCTTGTGACCCATATACTGGTCATTCTTGCCAAGTCATAGGTCTTCATTAATAGACTTGATTGTTTATTTATGATTAATTGCAGTGTAATGATGCTGAGCTTATCCTATATGTTTTCCCTCATTCTCTATGAGTAATACACTGACCATCCTTATGGGAGGCCAGGTATTAGATATGTTGGCTCTTAACTGTTGCTATGCATCCAATTTACTATTAGAATGTTCAGGTGGATCAAGAGTTCATATATTAAATAAGATTATACAGTTTTCATCTTGTGACACACTTGTTTATCAATGTATTCTCTGATTCAATTTTTTATAACTCTTAGGGGGTTATGTACAAAGCAGTGATAAGTGATTTTAAGTGAGATAAATGCCTTTATTTCTCAATATTGCGTGCAGCGCGATTCACAAAGCAGTGATAACACTGCAGTATCGCACTTAAAAGGCTTTTCATCATCAAAACACAGTCATTGCTAAAAAAATTGCGCCATAAATTGCGCCAAAAAGCACTTATCTCACTTAAAAACACATATCACTGCTTTGTGCATAACCCACTTAGTCTTTTGAGGCATTGCTTATATTATGCAATATTGGTCCTACTGTAATTATATGATTATTTGATTGTACCAATTAGGTTTCATTATAAGTATACAGGATTTCATAAGAATAACCATGGTTACAGTACATGTTTCTATAATGTTCTATGTATTCACATTCATCCTGGCCAGTATGCATGATTTCGTGTCATGATTGTTGATTATAATTCTTCATCATGACTTTCTTAAATATGACTTTCAACCCATGGGATAGCCATATAGGTATCCACATTGCTATACATACAGTATATATATATCTGTATAGATTAATAATATTAGTGACAATTAGTAGTATACTTATAATATAGGCCTGACTATATAGGGAAACATGTTAAAAATGGTTTTGAAGCAAAAGGTGGCACTGTGTGCATGTCATTTCCCAGAATCCCTTGCTGCAGTGGAAGTGCTGGGTGATAATGGTGAAAGGCGGGGTTGCAGACCTGTCTAAGACATGCAAATGAGCATACAGTACTATTTCCATTTGCTATATGCTTTGCTGTGGAGGGTTTTTGTCACTTTTTTTACCCACCATAACTTAACTAAGTATGGTAAAACCCTTCCTCATTGCTTCATTTTTTGCATAGCCAGTATAACCAACCCCACACTGATGAGACCCATTAAGGTCGAAACAGCTGTGTAGCTGGGACTGTGCCCCTTGGCCCTGTGGCATCGGCTCCTCGGAGTCTAAAGCCACTTGCTGCTATTAGGGGGGCACGCCATTCCGAGCTTCCTAGGAAGGCGACAGAAGAAAGATGGCGACAGGCGCGCATCTCAAGAATACGGTTCGTTTTGAGATCGATGCAGAGGAAAGAGATCGTATTGGATTGAAGTTCATCGTCGAGGAGGTGCTACGGAAAGCCGGTGTGGTCGCAGAAAAGGTGTTCTGCCTACAGGATTTCGCACGGCAGGGCATCTATGATGTGATGCTTCATATGGAAGGAGAATGCCTGAATCTCTATGAGACGGTTGCGGAAGACCCGAATATGCGAGGAATTAAAGTGATTCCGAGCTTCCAGATGGACGAGAAAGTGGTAACGGTACACATGAACAACCCGTTCGTACCGAAAGAAGACCTGGTGATGTTCTTGAGGCGATACAGTACAAGTGTAAAAGGTGGAATTGAATTAAAGAACGCCTACGGGATCTACAACAGCAAGAGGAGATTTTGGATTAGGCTTAAACCTGACCCAGATGGAGTGGGGTGTGTGGCTCATCCACCTTCAACTTTCAGTATTGGAAGGAATCAGGGTTTTTTGCGTTATTTCGGCCAACCTACCTACTGCAGGAAGTGCTACCAGTACGGACATACTAAAGAACATTGTGAAAAAACTGGGGTGGTTTGCAGGAACTGTGGGAAAGAGGGACATTTTGCTGCGGATTGTGACATTCCAAAAAAGTGCGACCTGTGTGGTGAGTTTGGACACTTTGCACGACAATGCTTGAAAAAAAGTTATGCTCAGGTTGCTAAAATTGGGACTGAAATGGAGTGTGCACAAGAGTCTGCTAATGTAGAGGGATTTCAGGAGATTACTGTAGTTGAGGAAACTTCAGGAGAAGAAATTGAAGAAACTTTGGCGGGTTCTACAAGCGATATCTTGGAGAAAAAAGAGGAAGATCTCTTCCTGGACTCCTTGGCCCAGAAACCGAAGGTGGGGGGAGGGGAGGAGACGGGAGCAGTCCATCAGAAAGATGCGGGGGAGGGGGAAATATGGTCATTGAGTGTGGTGGAACCTAGCTGGGCGGAAAGTATGGAGTTTCAAGATGCACAAAGGGTGAGGGAAGGTCCCCAAGATGTTTTGGAGGAGGAAATGGAAATAGAAGGAAAAAAAGCTCAAAAGCGTAAAAATCTGCAAGGGATTGAAACACAGGAAGATAAGGATAGCCAGAGTAAAGTGGAGCCTAGAGAGGAAGGTGTAGAGGGTAAAGTTGGGAAAGTATCAGGGAAAGTAACCCTAAAAGAGAAAATGGAACATTTTGAGGACGCAGTGGGAGATGTTCTATTTTGGGTGGGTATTTTTCGGAAGCAGCATGGGGGGAGTAGTGAGGAACAGATAATAGAAAGATTAGAAAAAATGATGTACCAAAGAAAACAGCTGACAAAAGAGCAATATGAAGAACTAAAAAAGGAGCATGTGCAGTGGGTTAAAATAAAAGAGGCTAGGGGAGAGGTGTGGGAGAAGGAGAGTGGCGAGAGCAATAGCTTGTCCTCACAAAAAAAACAGATAAGCGTGGAGGGAACTAAAATACAGAGAAGTGTAAGCGGAGTAAGTGGGAGCGAAAGTGAAGAAAAGGCAGGCCAGAAAGGGATTGCACACGCAAAAGAGGCAATTTCAGCGGGAGATAGAAAAGGAAGGAGCACCCAGGGAAAAGAAGTAGGGCTCACAAAGGAAGAGGTTTTGCACAAACGACTAGGGTGGAAATTTGGGCGGAAATATTGGGACGTGAAAGCTGTAAGGGACGCGAGTGAAACTGATGTGAGGAATGGATTCCAGTTAGAGAAAAGTAAGAGAGGTTTGGAACGTATGGAGGAAGAATTAAAAAAGATAATCACAGTACTAGAGAGCGGAGAAAGGCGTTGAGTTTTAAGGTTTGGGTTGTATGAATGAGATGAAAGAATCTTGAAGTAATGTTTTTTTTTTGCCTTTGTATTGGTTTTTTTCTCTCTCAGGAATATAAGAAATGTATTGTGATGTGTTCTGTTTATTACTTTCTGTAAAGTGATACTTACTGATTGTTAATAATGTGAACGTTAATAAAAAATTAAAAAAAATAAAAAAATATTAAGGTTGAAAAGGCTTTCTGTGGGTGGGTTTACTGGCTATGTATCAAAACCCTGGCTGTGCTCAAAGCTGTGACCATGCAGCAAGCTACATATATACATATACTGCACCGACACACTTTATTCGAGCAAATACCCGGTATGTACCTGGCAGATACCTGGAATGCGCCGCTCCTAACCTCTGGCAAGCCCCGTTGCATTTGCCTTCCCAGCCTGGTTTCATGCCTGGCTGATGGGCGGCTGATCTGTTAAATGATAATGATTAGGATTTAATAGGCTGCAATGCTTCACGTGTCTACCAGATGGCATAAATTCATGAATTGTAATGCAGTATATATATATGTACTGTGCAGTATTGCAGCCAGCGGGAATAAAATGCTTCAATCCCTGCCGGAAAATAACTCAATGCACTCGGGCAGAAAACAGTCACAAACCTCAATACACCCGGGTATACCCGAATTCGTGGGACTAGCCGAGCTCGAATAAAGTGTGTCGCCAGTGTACACACAGTGGTAGACAAATCACCAAAAAATCTACTCGCCGAACAAAAAAATCTACTCGCCACCTAGTACCAAACGTGTGCTGCTTGGGCCAATAGGAGCTCGCCACGATGTTAAATCCACTCGCCCGGGGCGTGCAAATGTATAGGTTTGTCGAACACTGTATATATATATATATATATATATATATCATTCTTATATTAGGTTATTGGGTTATATGTTTTATTTGTTTCCCCCATATATTTTTCATGTAGTTTATTATTGTCAGGGAACTTAGGAAGGAGAAGAACCCTGATAGATGAAAGCACGCTATCACAATGTGATCACAGAGTCAGCACACATGGGTGGACCCAATGTAGTTGAGTGAGTAGATATGGAATGATATGGTGTATATATTAAAAAATACTTTATTGAAGAGTCATACTCTCAAATTAAAATAGAACGCAATTGAGTCCAAGTGGTGGTGAGTGGACTCTGTGTGTAGCCGTAACTAAGAAGCGAATGTTAAAACGATAATAGCAAAATGGACAAAAAAGTGGGGTGGTTGTAGTTTAGCCAGCCCCCCACTAGGTAGAACTATGATTCTTTATGTAGTCCTGTGTCTTACTCAGGTCAAATAACCTTTGTGCCACAAAGTCTAGTGAGGTCCAGTTCCTGTCAGCTGACAGTATAGTAATAAGATCAACACTGCGACAAATATTGTTGCCTTGCGTCTTGTTACTGAGGTATGATTACCTCATGGTATACAGCTGTTAGATGGTATGTCAACTTTGCTGATGTAAGGAACGGTGTGCATCCCACATTCACTGCAACACTGTATCAGCACGAGTGGCAGACTAGGTTGCAATGTAAGTATTGCGTTAAACTGGGTAAATGAATGACACTATAAAACCCTCAAGGTCAGTCACATGAGTCTCGAGTGGCTACGGTATAGTTAGTAGCTTGAGGATAGAATCAGTGTTGAATCTTGCATATATAATGGCGGTCTGGATTAAGGGCTAGCCCGAATATGGTTAGCCCAAAGTCTCGTTTGAGCATAGTTAGAATACTACCAATATAGAGGTCTGGACTGGGGACTGACCTCCTAGGGGTCAGCTAGCAGTCCCTGTAGTGACCTTGCACATTTAGTAAATGCTGGTACATATGTGACAAGATACCTCAGATACCAAATACACAGCTGTACTATATATGTGTAAGGTGTAGGTCTGGATCAAGCATAGCAATGGTCCTATTATGACCCACACTCACTGCAACACTGTATCAGCACGAGCGACAGACTAGGTTACAATCTAAGTACTGCGTTAAACTGGGTAAAATATTGACCCTATCAAACCCACCAAGGTCAGTCACATGAGTCTCGAGTGGCTACGGTATAGTTAGTAGCTTGAGGATACAGTCAGTGTTGAATCGTGCATATACAGTATAATGGCGGTCTGGATTAAGGGCTAGCCCGAATATGGTTAGCCCAAAGTCTCGTTTGACCATAGTTAGACATATTAGATATGTCACTATGACGTACATATATACCATGTTGTCTCTTCCTGTCTTTGCTTCAATTCAATCTGTTGCTGCTCCTCTGACTCAACATGGAATCTACAAACTACATGTGACATTGGGTAGGTTTGACATAATCACCTTACGATCTAATACATTTGAACCAACTAGGTAAATAACTGATATGGGGTCAAATAAATTATGACTAAATTATATTTGCTTCACAAGTTATAAGATATATACTTCGTTATTTTTTCCAGTCTCCTGAAGTATTGGGTAATATGGACAACAACAATCTAAGTTGTTTAATTCTGCTTAACTCTTTGTTACTATATTGATTTCTCATAGCTAATCAATTTATAATTGTTTTACTTTATCATGTATAATCATTTACTTCATCCAATTTATGTAATTGTACCTTGTCTGAATATGATTACACTCTTTATCCCTCTAAAAGTTAGACTGACAGTGGGTCAAATAACTTATGTAAAAAAAAGTTGTTATTACCAATTCATGAGCCCAAAAAGGGCTATATATATACCTTTGTGTCATGATCTTTATGATATACTTTCAGAAGTTTCAATGGGGTCCGTCTAAACCATTATTCTGTTTTTATTAAAATGCATGTGTGTTGCTATTGTAGCTAATTGACTAATTAGTTATGCAAATTGCCTTCCTATAAATACTGCAAGAGGGCACCCAATGGGTAACCCCTGATGAAGTCATCATTGATGACGGAACGCGTAGGGCGTGGTTTGTGAGAAGCCGTCACGTGCCCATGTCCATCTGTTGCTGCTGGTGCTAAAATTTGGTTACTGCTCCCCCATGTTGGCTTACTAGCACTAAGAACTTGGTGTGGCTATTGCTGGTTCCCGGAGGGACTTCCTGTGCAGAGGCGCCAAATTGGAGAGTCGTCACTTCCGGTATCTGACTGCATGGATGGGAGACGCGAGCGGACGCCATTACCCTGATCTGACGGCACTTCTGGCACATGAGAGCCAATCTCATATCTGCTATTTTAAATCGTACTTTTGTGAGTGGGCATTTGTTGATTTTAATGTTCTATAAACACTTGTTATAACGTTAATGCACTTGGTGTGCGCCTGTTTTCTTTTTTTCTCTTTTCACAGGTATAACAAGGGAGTAGTGAACCCTTGAAACGGGCTGCAAACACCTGGAGACATTACTTTTTTGGAACAGGACTCTGTTTTTTCAAAGGACTTTCAAAACAAGGTTTTTTATTTCAATTTTTACTTCAAGTTTTTTATTGAGGCAACACAATTTTTTTAATTTTTTAATTTTTTATTTTTAGAAATTATTAGGACATGGTTTATTATTGCTGTTGATTGTTAGTATCCTTGATTAATCGGTTTAAAATTTAATAGCTTCTTTCTCACCACCCCGTTGGGTGCATATACAGGCTACTCTTCTTCAGCTTTGTTAGGATAATTAGAGGCGCTACTTCGTTGCTTTCTGTTTGTCTGTGATATATATATACCAGATATAACAGATATATATATATATATATATATATATATATATATATATCTGTTATATCTGGTCATACTAGGATCTGGGGTTAACCATTGCTAGGCTATCCCTTTATCCAGACCTACACCGTTTACATATATAGCACTGCTGTGTAATCATTATATATATATATATATATATATATATATATATATATATATATATATATATATGTAGCCCCCTGTAAACAGCACAGGCTATACCTATCTTCCTTCTACTGTGATAAGCCCTGTTAAGATCAGGCGCCAGTAATCATCATGGGTTTCCCCCCTTCATAGCCCTATCCTGAGTGGTAGACGCAGGCCTGAACTCTGCTGCAGGCGTGAGCAAGAGGGGAGGTTCTGCTGACACCACGAGGGGCAGGGCTAGCTCTATATTTAGCAGCCAACTCCGGTGAGTAGTGTTCTTCGTTCGAGAGATTAGTTAGGGAGAGTTTGAGTGAACAGTGATATCGAGAGTCTGGAGTTGCCGGTTGTTATGCCGTGAGCCCAAGAATCCTGCGGAACGGTCCGAGGAGTATCAGGAGGCTGCGGTTTCCCCGGCGCAGAGTGCCGGATCCGAGAGAGAGAGAGGAGCGGAAAAGAATCAGCGTCTATAGGTAGTGCTGATAGAATTATAGACTGGGTGGACCAATGCCCTCACCCCACTGCCAGGGGTGATGGGGAGAATTCAAGACCCACCTCGAGGCTAACCTCGGGGGTGGGCCATGGGGTATTGAAGCCCTAGCTCAGACCATCCTGTCGGAAGAGTGACTTGGAGGGAAGGAGAGGAGGAATTATTTGGACGAAGGCGAGTGTCGTGATAACCCGTCTTGACTATTGTTGTTGCGGCTGTTGGAAGCCACTATCGTGAGGAGAGTGCTGCTCTGTCAAATAAAGAGACTATTCGTTAATATCAAAGACTGTGTGTGACTTGGAGAAAATTACCCTGGGACCCAAGGGGTTCTTCTATACCGGTACTGTCCCATATTCCTGGGAGTATAGATGATGGAGGCGCTGCACCACTAAGAGATCATGGAGGCTACCACCCCAGAAGCCCGGTCCTGGCTCCCCCACAACATCGCGGGAAGCTCAGGCCCGCCTGTTCCTCACAGGTACGCACCACACCACATGTAATCTGCCCTCATGCATCCTAGACACAACCGTAGAGTCTGGGGGGGGGGGGGAAGCAGGGTTACATTTGGAGACGCTGCTGAGAGATATATATCAGAACAGGACCGGCTTATAGCAAGGCGGAACAGGCAGAGTAAGATGCACTCTCCGAGCAGGTGCTGGAGGAGGAGCGGAGACTCCCGCACAGTACTCCAGGGCGCCTTTGTGGAAGGTAGCATGAGGCAACTGGGGGGTCATAGCGGTAACCAATCCGGGGACCATGGCTCAGGGCCCGCGTTACGAAGGGTGGATAGTTAGAGCTGACCAAGTCCCTTGAGGCAGGTAGCGTGAGGCAACTGGGGGGGTCAGCCTGTTAACCAGTCCAGGGACCATGGCCCAGGGCCCGCGCTATGAGTGGCCAAAAGCAGGAGACGCCCGTACCTAGACAAGAGGTACCATATCTATCACCCGCACCCCCGCGCCACAGAACACTTGCATGGTAAACATCGAGTATAGTGCATAAGAGGAGAGGAGTTCCGCCAAGCCTGGGGTACAAGCCACCTCAATTTTAGTGAAAAAACAGAATGCAGAGCACACCAGTGACAGTCCGTCAGTGTATTTTAGGTACGAGATACCAGTTAGACATTGAGGATAGGGCACATGGACGTTGGGAGGACTCGTCCAAAATGGCGGCCATCCCCACATGCGATCCGCGGAGCAAGGACAGTGATCTAAGATGGCGGTTCCCGCCAAGCCTGGAGCAAGCATGTGCGTTGTGCACAGAGACAATCAGGAGAATGTGGCGGGACATGTGTAACAATTTGGCGCCAAACTCGGATTCTTGGCAAAGGGAGCGGAGCGGCGCGACAGCCGAAAGCCCACCCACCTGTGTAGTGAATGGTCGACAAGCCCGGCCACGTCATGCTGACAAGGAAAAGACCCCGTTTCTGGATTCCACCAGAGGGAGGGGGCCCAAGGAGAGCCAATCAGGAGAGTCCTTCCCCGTGAAGGGAGGGACCGGATACCTGAGCGAAGAGCGTCACTTTTGTCTGGCATTCGAGGAGCAAGGAGCGGGAACACTGAGCTGTCTTCACTCTGAGCAAACCATGTCCGAGATAAGTACTTCCATTCACCAAGTACCGGGAGGCCTACTGGTCGTGGCGGTAGCGGAGCACGAATACGTTCGGTGTTTGTGTGTGCACTGCGGACTACCAGGCGCGGTACCAAGTACCAAGGCCCAATGTACTAAATGTGGCACGTTTTACCTTTGGCAAACCGAGCCGCGGGATTTGTTCGGAACGCCGCGAGGTGCCTCTCCAGGAACTTTGACGGAGGTGGCGGAAGACAAAGAAAAGACTGCCCTGGGTCCCCGTTATACCATATCGGGAGGAACCAAGGCTCAGCTAGCTATTGAACTAAGCAAGCTGGCCACCCAGACAAGCGTGACCGCAGTGGAGGTGCACAAGCGAGGACATTTTGTACCTATACCCACTGGTTGTATCGCTGAAGAACCAGGTGACTCCCCAGCGGAGGAACCGATCGTGATTTCTTCGGAGGAGGAGGAGATTGGTGTAAGATCGGTGGCGATGCGCCTACCGGTGAACCACCCCAGAGGCATCAAAAGAGAGCAGACAAGTCCGGGGACCATCCGACGGCGAACGCTGGTGCGGCCGGAGGCCTGTACGAGTCCCACCGTAGTGGTGACTTTGAGTGCAACGGAGACGGAGACCGAGATGATCCTAGCGGAGCCCGATGTCATCAAAAAGAAGCGGAGTGGTAAGGAGACCCCACCACCCCCTTACTCCCGCCAGGCACAGACCGCACTCACGGTGAACGAGAAAGAGAGGCTTGAGGCCTACTTGTTCGACCGTGTACCGGATGTTCCATCGCCGCCCCGGGGGGTCCTCGACGCACCAATGGTGCGTGACCCCGGGGTGGATGGGGACTCGGCAGGTGATTCGGACAACACCGGTTCCAGTTCCACTGGGAGGAAGACAAGTCTTGGAGGGATATTCTCCCTTCAACACATAGCCTCTGTCATGGCCAGGGCTAACCTACAGAATCGAGACCCCCTCCCGAGAAGCCCAAAGTATGAGGGGGAGTGCCGCTAAGAAAAAGTTCATTGGGCGGGGTGTCACCCGTTTGTTGGACATTGCTCTGGACGTTTCCCCAGCCCCGGCCCATAGCTCCACTGCCCCGGCCACTGCCCCTGCCCTGTCACGAGTGGTGCCACCGGGACCTACCAGGGATAAATTATGTAAAAAACCCAAATACTCCAAGGACTTGCGGGACTGGGAGTTGAGTGAAGAATGGTCTGAGGGGGAGATACCGTATTCAAGTGTTATACCTGTACCTAACCCTGTGCCATTTTCTCCTGCAGCTAGAGGGAGGGACCGTGAGTCTCACACACCAGTAGAGACTGGGTCTACTAGTAAAGTGGTGCACAAACTAAACCCCACTAGGTATTATAATGCCAAGGGAAGGAGAGATTGCTCGCGATCTACTGATGCGGGTACGTCCGGTGTATCATCACAGGTAGAGTCTGATGTAGAACGCACTAGTAAGGCCGCAGAGTATGAACACCGCGACAAATGGTGGGCGCCTTTGTTCACCGGATACCACGAGGGGATGGGCCGTACGCGGTTCTTGTTAATTAAGAACGATGTAGTAGATCATTGGTGGGCGGCTGGTGCTTTCACTCCGCAGTAGATGGAGGATGAGTTAGATCACCGGTTGAGGGAGATAGAACAGAAACGTATTGTACCTCAAGGCCCCACTATATTGTATGACGAGGTAGCCCCAGAGG
Source organism: Ascaphus truei (assembly GCF_040206685.1). Lineage (NCBI taxonomy): Eukaryota > Metazoa > Chordata > Amphibia > Anura > Ascaphidae > Ascaphus > Ascaphus truei. Next base: position 137,295,453 of record NC_134487.1, read on the forward strand.
AGCAGTTGTTTTGGGTACTGCCAAGCAGGGCAGGGCACCGCACACTTACCAAGCTAAGTCGAGCTGACCGGGCCATAGTCGCTAGATACCGGCAGTCACGCGGTTATGAATATCCCTACGTGGCGGAGCCCATCATGAGAGAGGTTGAAGATAACCAAGACAGTTGGCTTAGGGAGGCAGTTCAAGAGTACCTGCGGACCAAGTATGGTCGGGCGGGGTATCACAATGAGGATAAGATTAGTGAGCTAGTGCGCATATGGAGCATCGGTAGGTGGATTTACATGCACGGTGTTACATACAGGCCTGAGCATGGGCCGGTTCAGTTGTTCGCTGTGACTGTCACTGATCATAATGGACGACGGGTAAGGAAGCCTGAACCAAGGCACTATCTGTAGGGTTCTACATGTTGGGAGTACCCGGGTGTACTTACATTTACTACCTCATAATGTCATGTATTATGAATGTTATGTGTGCTGTTTCCCAGGTGGTTCACCGCAGGATGGCACTGCTAAACATAGGTCCAAGTGGGGTACATTGGATTCCACCATAGGGAGAGTGTAGCCCCCTGCAAACAGCACAGGCTATACCTATCTTCCTTCTACTGTGATAAGCCCTGTTAAGATCAGGCGCCAGTAATCATCATGGGTTTCCCCCCTTCATAGCACTATCCTGAGTGGTAGACACAGGCCTGGACTCTGCTGCAGGCGTGAGCAAGAGGGGAGGTTCTGCTGACACCACGAGGGGCAGGGCTAGCTCTATATTTAGCAGTGTTCTTCGTAGTTCTTCGAGGGGCAGGGCTAGCTCTATATTTAGTAGTGTTCTTCGTTCGAGAGAGTAGTTAGGGAGAGTTTGAGTGAACAGTGATATCGAGAGTCTGGAGTTGCCGGTTGTTATGCCGTGAGCCCAAGAATCCTGTGGAATGGTCCGAGGAGTATCAGGAGGCTGCGGTCTCCCCGGCGCAGAGTGCCGGATCCGAGAGAGAGAGAGGAGCGGAAAAGAATCAGCGTCTATAGGTAGAGCTGATAGAATTATAGACTGGGTGGACCAATGCCCTCACCCCACTGCCAGGGGTGATGGGGAAAATTCAAGACCCATCTCGAGGCTAACCTCGGGGTGGGCCATGGGTATTGAAGCCCTAGCTCAGACCATCCTGTCGGAAGAGTGACTTGGAGGGAAGGAGAGGAGGAATTATTTGGGTGAAAGCGAGTGTCGTGATAACCCGTCTTGACTATTGTTGTTGCGGCTGTTGGAAGCCACTATCGTGAGGAGAGTGCTGCTCTGTCAAATAAAGAGACTATTCGTTATTATCAAAGACTGTGTGTGACTTGGAGAGTATTACCCTGGGACCCAAGGGGTTCTTCTATACCGGTCCTGTCCCATATTCCTGGGAGTATAGAAGATGGAGGCGCTGCACCACTAAGAGATCATGGAGGCTACCACCCCAGAAGCCCGGTCCTGGCTCCCCCACAACATCGCAGGAAGCTCAGGCCCTCCTGTTCCTCGCAGGTACGCACCACACCGCATGTAATCTGCCCTCATGCATCCTAGACACAACCGTAGAGTCTGGGGGGGGGGGGGAAGCAGGGATACATATATATATATATATATATATATATATATATATATATATATACCATACATTTTAAGTTATGGTGGGTGAAAAAGGCGACAGAAAACCTCCGTTTCGGCCTACACCTTGAGAAAGGCAGTATTACTGCCGAAACGTTGGATTCCTTGGCACATTAAACCCCTTTTCATTTGATGATTAAGACCGTGTGCCTGATTCTTCTTCTTCACTGGATCTATTTGGGACATCAGGAGCTCCCCAGAAGCAACGCACCGGCGGTTAAGTACCCCACTTTCACCCTTTTTGATTGAGTGCGTGCACTACCTTCATTCCACGACAGAAAACCTGCACCGTTAGCATATAGCCAATAAAGAATATCACTTGTGAGCACATTCACATGTCTTAGACAGGTCTACTTACCAATTAGATTGTAAGCTCTTTGGGACAGAGACTCCTTTTCCTATCTGTCACTTTTATGTCTGAAGCACTTCTTCCCATTAGGTGATTTGTGTTATTTGTTATTTATATGATTATCATGTGCATTACTGCTTTGAAGTGCTATGTACATGAATGGCGCTATATAAATAAAGATATATATATACATACATACATACATACATACATACGTAGGTAGCACTGCTTCCCCCCTCCCCCTGGGAGATTTTGCCTAGGCTACAGGTACGTGTAGTGCTGTTACCTGTGGGGGTCCAGGAAAGATGAGCTTCCGTGATATTGTGGGGAACAGGACAGGCTTTAGGTGATCCTCAGGTTCTTTTCATTCGGTGACAGCGCCTCCACTCCAGGCTACAGCAGAACAGCAAACAGTCCCTACCATGACAGTTCTTTTCTCCTATTCTTCTGTCCAATAGGACAGTTGCAAAGGGGAGGGTCCTATATAGGTGTACACTATATATTCTTTCTCCTTTTTTGGGTGACTTGGAGAAACGCTCCCTCTGGACTCTGGAAAAGTGTACATGCGCAGGAGAATTCGGAACAAATTCTCACTAGAGGTTATGAGATTTTGCAAACCACAAGATAACATCCCTAAACAATTTGTTATCTTACTTTTATTTTTCACGTCACTATTAGGCACACTAATAAGTTTATTTAACACTTTTTAAACCTCTTTATCATATAGAGGACACATTTCTGCACTGTATATTTAAGGTTTATCTCAGCTTTCAATCACTAAATAATTATATATTCCTGTGTGTTTAAGCACCTTTGCCTATCACTTTTTGTATACAGGCATCATTATGTTTTTGACAGAAAATGGTATAAAATAAATGATAAAGTCCCCAATATACTGTATGGCTAAAACATATGTAACCCCCCTCCTATAGGGTTACTAGCAGGTTCGTGTATGTCGGGCCCCGCCCTGTGTTGCTATGGGGATCCTGACATCATGGGAGAGTATTTAGGTGTAAGGATCCGTGGGGGTCAGGGTTGCGCACCCTGCAGGACAAGCTTACCTCAACCCGCAATCGGGTGTCTCGCCGAGCCCTCTCTCCCTGGTACCTCCCGCGGCACTTCAGAGCCATTCTGTTGGGCTCCGTCCACGAGTGGTCACCGCGCTGCTGGAGGGACTGTCACCACTGGTACCGCCTCTGGGCTCCGCCCCCATGATGCCGTTGGCGGCGCGCATCACGCATGGACTGCGCGCACTCCAGCAAACAGATCCTGGCTTCCCTGCATCTCACCTCGGCTGTCACAGACTCCTCCCCCACCTATCACAGTACTGCTTACTGGTAAGCCATTTCCCTGCAGCCTGGCTATTGGTCCCTGGTACTATATATGCTCAGTCAGCCCCTGGGGTAGATGGCTGAGCATAACACTTAACAGCGTACAAAATGCTTACTGCATTCCCTGCTTCCGTGTCTTGTTCCTGGCATTCACAGTCTTGTTCCTTGTTTTGACCTTGGCTACACCTGGACTCCGTACCTCTCCGCTCCTGACCGTGGCATTACCTTCGACGATCTGCACCTCTCCAACCCCCGACCACGGCAAAGTACCCACAATGATCCGCACCTCTCCAACCCCGACCACGGCAAAGTACCCACGACGATCCGCACCTCTCCAACCCCGACCTCGGCAAGTACCTCTACAACTCTGACCTCTATAACACCGACCCGGCTATCCACGTCCAATCTACACTATGGACGCTCCCTCACAGGCGGAGGTTGCTTATTTTCAATCCCCACCTCGGCCCCACGGTCGCGTTCTGTTTGTGGTGAGCACTCCGTTACATTAGGATACAGAAAAGATGGGCCCAAGAGACAGGGCGCCTGGGTGTTAGCGGATCGGCACTACCCACAGATCTGTATAGGTATCTGTTTCAACCGCTGTGGAAGTGCAGTTCCCAGACCAAAAACAAGGTAACATCTTCAACTGTATAGGATAGACCAGGATCCCAGTGAGGGTTCAGTAAAAAAACGGGTATCGTAGAAGTGACTCCAAGAAAAGGAGGCCAGGTACAAAACCAGTAAAGCAACCAAGCCAATATACCTACCTTAGTGTCAAGAGTGGGCACTTATGGAAGCACAGTACTTATGAATAACCATGTGAAAACCGTACAACGGTGTCGTGTGTGTGTGAGAGGTCCCCATGCATGAGGACACGAATAAAAAACTCTACAAAAGTTCCTGGCGCCCATTATTTTCACCCCTGCATACTCATCGCCCAGCTGCCTGAATCCAGCACCCTGAGTCAAGGTAATCCATCCTGAGTTGCCAACATTGTACACTGATGTAATCTCCCTTTAAGTCTCACAGGGAGGGTTACGCATACAATGATAAAGCCCCCAATATATGGCTGATGGATGCAATGGTAAATTAAATATATGTTTGTGCAAGGTACTGCAGATTTAGACGCTCCGTTTGGGAAAGGGAAGCAGAGACGTGTGCTGAGTCTGAGGTCTAAGGGATAGCGATGCCAGAAATGAGCTGTAAGTGAATTAACTCACCAGACGAATAATGCCAAATGCTGAGCTGCAGTCATGAATTGGTTTATAACTTAAAATAAAACCCATTTCATCCACATAAATAAATAAAAAAGGAATTTAAAAGCAATGCAATTAGAAGGCATTTTATATATAGAACGGAGAAATGCAGGGAGTGCTTAATTCTGCCTCTTGAAAGCGTTGAGTAAATAAAATCCCACTTTCATTGTAGGTATCGCTAGAGAATGCGGTTGAAAAGAGCCGTGATACGTTTTAGAAGTTATCTGCTATCATAACATACAGATTGATTACTATCTTAATCTCTCCCTGCTGGGGAATGTATTAAAGGCCATTCTGCAAGGGAAGGAGTTATTTAACCATTGCAGGCAGAACTGTGCTGCCCTGATCTTTTTTGATGCCTCATTTAACATCGCCTTTGACACCAATTCATTTTTTTAATTTTACATACTGTAGGGCGGATCTCTACACTGAACAAAAGACATAGACAATTGTGATCCATAGACCTTACAATAAAATGTTGGTGTCAATGGCAGTGGATTATAAAGCAATTTAGTGTAAAGGGTTTTTGATCATAGCTTGGAGGGGGGTTAATAGGAGGGGTAGGAAGAGAATGAGGTGGGGAGGGTATTGACCTGGAGAAGAGGGGGGAAAGAAGGTTTTGTTTTGGGGAGGGGAGAAGAAGGTATTGGCTTAGGGAGCTGGGGTGTAGATATTTGCCTGGGGAGGAGAGGGGGAAGAACATATGGGTTTGGGGAAGAGGAGGAGGGACGAAGGTTTGAAACTGGAAGATGGTATTGGCTTGGGCAAGAGAGGGGGAAGAATGTGTGTTCTTGGGGAGGTGTGGGAAGGGGAGAAGATATGGGCCAGGGAGGGGAATGTATGAGCCTGGAACGGGAGGCGAAGGTATTGGTCAGGGAAGGAGAGGGGGGGGAGAAGGTATGGGCTTGGGAAGGACGGGGGAGAGTGTATGGGACTGGGGAGGAGGAGGGAGAGGTATGGGTTTGGGGAGGAGCAGGAATGGATTAGAAGGTATGTCTAGGGTGAGGAGAAGAAAGTATCTGTCTGGGGGGGGAGAAGGAGGTATGGATCTGGGTAAGAGTGGGGGGAGGTATGAGCATGGGGAGGAGGCAGGAGCAGGAGGCAGGAGCAGGAGGAGTGGGGATATAAGGTAATAGCATAAGGAGGGAGAGGGGGGAGAAAATGATGAGTCTGAGGAAGGGGGAGGGAAAGTTGTGGGGCTACGGAGTGGGAAATAGAGGGGGGCGCGTGAGTTGTAAAATGGGGAGGAGCTTGCATTACTGCCAACACGGGGGGGGGTACATAACTAGTCCTGTGCCCCAGGAAATCTTTCTCTGCGGCCCTGCCCACACAACCTGTTTTATTCAGGACAACTGCTTTAGCAGTGTGAGCTAAACCAGCTGATGGATAGCACCACAGTCACAGTATACTTAGTTTTGAGCTCTACTTCTCATTGAGTGCTCATACCTGTACAACGCACTTTACCCTCTTCTCCTGAGATAGAGAAGCATATCTAATAAGTAGTCTTCTGCCATGAGACATCGTCTGGCGCGGAAAGACCCCTTATAGTTCATTTATTTGAATAGGCTGTAATGTATTCCAGCACTGAGGGTGCCTTATGGCAGAACACTGCTTAGTAAATATAGCCCACTGTATTTATCCTTTTGTAAGATTAGAAGTACTACTAAGTCAAGTCACCAGTTCACTTTGTTATATTACTTTTTCTTGGCATCTGCTTTATTTGTTGTACTTTAACTTGTTTTTACTTGTGTGTGTGTGTCAGAAAACCTGTGTTTTATTTCATCTACAAAAAATTAAGTGAAATGCGGAGCACTACATCAATGAGAGAAAATAAGATCAAGAAGTGACTCCAATAAAAACCAATTTATTACATCACATACACATTTTGCGTAACTGTGTTTTATCAAGGATACACCTTGATAAAATGTGGTTGCGTGAAATGCATAGGTATGTTTTTTACTTCTTAGATCCATGTGATATTATAATTTCATTTTTTATTAGAATCACCTCTTGGTCTTATTTTCTCTCTCGTCGATGGTAGTGCTCTGCATTTTACTTCATTTTTTGGATTTCATCTTCAGTGGATGTTGCACACCTCAGAACCTTCAAGTTGGTCATTAAGATGCACAACAGCAGGCACCCTGGAATATGTGAGTTCCCTGCTTCCATGAATGCATTTCTGTCCTAAGGTTAAGGATCTCAGCTTACATAGTAGAGAAGATGTTTATTACGGTAAACTGTGGGGTGGCCATTTTTGGACTCCATTCGGCATTATTCCTCCTTTAAAAGCCTTTGCACATGCACTTTAATCTCTATTAAGGAAGTTCTGAACAACATGTGGTTTATCCAATTATTAACGGAGAGCTTATAATTAGTCTGAGCACCATACCCTAACTCCTAGCCCGCAGTACATATTATTACTTTGTGCTTGAAGTCCCGTCAAGGTTACAATCAACAAAATATATATCCCTTGGAGATATGCTAGTAGACAGTTACACTGGTGCACTGCTACCCATCACCTGGTTTAGCTCACAATGTTGGAGCTGCTGCCAAGAAAAGCAGTGGTTGTGAGTCACAGTTCTGTTGGGTGTGATACTATTCCAGTCATTAGGTTGATACCTTAGGCTTATCAACTCTATAGTTGGTATGGAAATCCTTTAAGGAAGTGTGGTTTGGGACTCATTTAAATATACTTTGCATATCCATTAGCATATCTCTCACCCAGATATTTCAGGTGTGCTTTTTTTTCAGCACAGGCATGTCTCCTTAATTTATTTGGAGGGAAGTTTGATGGGGTATATATACAACTGGAGACGCTACTAAATTGAAAGTCCCTCTCTCTCCTTTTTGCATTTACTGTATATCATGCTGTGTGTATTTTGTACATTAGTGATGATTATCCAAGGATGGCAGCGGAGCACAGCTGAAGGATGGGGTCAACACCAGCAATGAAGGGGTTAAAAAATACTTCTTTAATGAAACATGGTGCATTATAATTATTAATTATATTGAGCCGTGCGCAACCACCAGAGGCCTGGTCAGCCCTTGTGCAGCCAAAAGACTACTATCCTGTCTGTCTGAGACGATGGCCCCACTTCTGGTCCTTGTTGTCATTCCTTCCTCTGTCCTTGCTTGGTGGGCTTGTTCCGCTCCACTTGATCTGACCGAAACAAGACTTTGCAACTAATGACTCTCGCTTTGCTCCACTTTCTTCTGATACCCCGCCGACCTTTAACCTCTGCTTGGAGGCAGCCAAACTTAATGTGGCCTACCTTTGTGTATGTTTTAGTCTATTTTGTACATTCCTCTTTTACTGTCTGTTTTGCTTTTCTCTTTATCATACCATAACGTAATTTAAACTAATGTCTATGAACTTCATTTAATACCTCTCTCTACTGCACTGATTGTTCACTCACGTGGTCTGTGTAATGCTGCATACTGCACTTTTTTTTAGGGTTATTGTTTTTTAAATGCTTTCTGGGAACTTCTGCTTCATAGTAGACCCAATTGCCTCCAAAAATCACAATATCTCTTTTGTAATTACTCACAGTTCTTGCGAGTCAGTGTGGTTCCATTAAAGCAGCAGTATGGGTTTCTTTTTTTAATTTTATTTTAATTACAGTATTGCAGGTGATCTCTGGAGCTGCACTGTGCTTATTTCAGCTCCGGGGACCCTCTGCTTCCAGAGATACCCACATTCGTGGGTGGTTTTGGTATATGCAGGCAGGGAAATAGTGTGTCTAACAATGGCAGCGTTTAAATGTCCTGTGTTACGCAGGCCAATAGGAAGTCGTGATGTCATCCGGTGTGACTTCCTATTGGCCCACGTGGCCGGGGGCTTTAACCTGCACAGGGATACTGGCACAGCTACCCGGGGTAAGTATCTCGTTAAACAGGGGTCCACGGAGCAGAAATTAACACAGTTAAGTTCTGGAGACTGCCTGCTTCAATCCTGTAATAAGAAAAAAAGAAAATGAAATTAAACCTGTGTAGCCATGTATCCCCTTGGCTACTAATCTGCCCTACCTAACACCAAAGCCCTGGTATCAGCGCAAGCAGTGTTAGGTTATGGGTACAAAGGGTGCTGCTGATCCATATTTAGAGAGTTCTCCTTCCTCGGGGAAGGGAGAGAGAGATCCCTCCCGCAGGGGAGTGGGAACAACTAACCCATACTCCACCCGGGAGCATGGGAATCACGGATAGATGTTGGGGGTCTCAAGCCCAGGAGGTTGAGTCCACGGACCAAAAGAAAGGCATTGTTGATGTGTACAGCTGTACACAATAAAGACCAGTTGCTGCTTTTATACTCCTGCCTCTTACTGCAGTTTATCAGGGGGGGTGCAAGATGGTTTTCCTGCAGGGACTGCACCCAGCACTGATGGGACCTGCTGGAAATGGAGGCACTGCACCCAGAACGAGATGAGAGCTATATCTCCAAAAGCCTGTCCTGTCTTCCCCACTACCATCGGTGACACTCAGCAATCTTGTAAGCCCCCCAGGTACAGCACAATGAGAGTACAGGTAACAGCAAAATCTCCCACAGGGTGGGGGAACACATGTTACACCTGTATTGCTACTTTAAGGGGTGAGGTACCCTATGGGGCAAGATGGCCATTATTCAGATGGCAGAGTTGTCCTTATTGGCTGTGCCGAGTGGTGGCATGCTTTTGTTGGCGACAGCTTAAGATTCCTTTGTGGTCTGAGCACTAAAATACTGTCCTGACTGGTGGAGTCCTTGTCAGGACTCTTTTTACCAGTTACCTACCATTGTGGTGCCTGTGGTCTGGCTGTGTTATAACACCATCTTTATGACCCTCCTGAAATGCCACCTTTACAAGGAAGCCAGAAGAATTTGATAAATGATCCCCATAGTGTGCTACTATTAACCCCCTTAATGATGTTGACATCTCATGGGGTTTGAAGGGGTTAACTCTGTTTACTGTGCTATTTACAGTGACAACGATTGAAATGATGTATAATTTAAAAACTGCAGAAGCGTATTTGGATACAGTTCTATTCATTTGCATAAATTGCATGTAAATCATGACTATGGAAATAAGACATCCCTTAATTTTAAATGGTTAGACAAATATCAAAAAGGGATCTGCTGCTTTAGACACTCTGGCTAGCTTCCTTGTAGAGCACATGCTTAATATTCCTCTACTTGCTACCTTTCCTGTATTTTTGTTCCTTAATTCCTGGCAGTCTGGCTAGTGTACACATTTCTCTTCAAAGTATAATTACAGACCCAAATAGTCCATGTGTGGAACACTGTGATGTCTAGTATTGGTTCCTGGAGCACAGAAGCATAAAATGACTCAAAGTAGATATGAAACAAGCCAGATATGACATTCAAATGGAAACTGAAATCCCTTAATATCCAGATTTACCCATTAAGACCAGTGTGACGTCCATACTATCGAGCTTACCTTACACTCAGGGCCGCCAACATCTTCCCTGGAGCCACACACACACACACTTTGGGTGAAGGCCAGACCACAGCTGGGGAGAGCTGGGGCATGGCAACAAACAGAGGCCCAACTTCCAGCCCAAATCCACCGCAGCCGCCAGGCTCGGGACAGTTGTCCCTTCTCTGCCCCCAGCCCTACTTACACTATTATGCTACTGCTCTCTTTATATCAAGTTGTCAACACTGCGCTTTCATTGGTTATTGTACTTACTGTACCTGTTCATGTCAGCACATATCTCTCCATTACCACTACCTCTTACAAGTGGGAACAATCAGAACACACTTTCAAGGTATTATGTGGGTTCACTGATACACACGTCAATTGAAGCAGGGGTCTAACTGAATTCATAGGCTTAACCTAAGTGTATTAGACACACTGCCTACTTACCTTTTATTATATATATATATATATATATATTTATATATATATATATATACAACAAAAAGCAGCAGCCAGCACTCCAAGCAACAAATGTAAAGTCAAGGTGCATGCTCCATAGAAATCAATATAGAAACCCTGTCTTCCCATAAGAGAAGGCACAAAAGCAGCAACACTCAGATATAGCAAAAATACATGTATTAGCAGTGACAAAACAGCACACTATAAACCCAACGTTATGGTGGGTAAAAAAAAGTGACAAAAACCCTCCACAGTAAAGCATATAGCAAATGGAAATATTACTGTATGTTCATTTGCATGTCTTAGACAGGTCTGCGCGTGTAATATGAGCTTGAGACAAAAGGTGATACTGTGTGCTCATTTGCATGTCATTTCCCAGAATCCCTTGCTGCAGTGGAAGTGCTGTGTGCTGGGCGATAATGGTGAAAGACAGGGTTGCAGACCTGTCTAAGACATGCAAATGAACATATAGTAACATTTCCATTTGCTATATATATATATATATTTACATCTCTTTATTTGTATTTTCACATAAATATCAATTTTAATAAATACATTGTCAAGTGTAAGTAACTCTTAACACAGAATAATTGTATTGTACATTTGGAGCTACATAATTATAATGGAGGGATACCCCTTAATAACAGAAAACAGAAAGTAAAAGACACACGAACATATAAACCGGGGGGGGGGGGGAGTGTCACCCCATTTTGTAATCATAACAGCTTCAGTACAACACATCAATATAGTTAATTATCTTGTTCTTATCACTTCTAACACTTCATTTGAGCACCGCACCCCTCAGCTCTTACATATATAGCCCTATTATAGAAAGGGATCCCAACCTCTCCAGAATATAGTCATGGTGTCCTCGAGACAGCTTGTTAAATTCTCCATCATCATAACATTGGATATTTGTTCCCTGACTTTTCTGTATGTGGGCGGATTGGTCTGCCTCCAGCATCTGGCAACCAGACATCTGGCTGCACTAAGAATATGTCCTTTTAATTTTTAGTCAATTTCGTTCACACCGACTAATGGTTTACATAACAATAAAAACCATGGGTCTCTTCATATCTCGAACCCAGTAGTATTCAAAATGAGCCTAAATATATTCTCCCATGGGAGTTGAATTTTGGGGCAGTCCAGCCAGATGTGGGACAAGGACCCTCTCTCTCCGCAACCTCTCCAACACAGTGGAGAGATATTTGGATCTATTAAGTTTAATTTAGTTGGTGTTTTGTACCATCTATACAGAAGTTTATAGTTTTCTTTTATTAAAATACAGGTGGAACTTTTGGCCACCGCCTCCCAGATGTCCCGCCAGTCCTCCCAATCAAGTTCCTCCCCTAGTTCTCTCTCCCAAGCCAGCATATATCTATGCTTGTCTTGGGAGCCTAGTGTATTAATATGATAGTATAGAGACGATGTAATCTTAACCTTGTCGGAGGCCTGTCTGCACATTTTCTCAAAATGTGTGAGCTTTGGGATGTTATCCCAATCAAACTTCTCCACAATAAAATGTCTGAATTGCAAATAACAATACAAATCTGTGCTTGGCAGCTTGAACTGTCCTAGTAGTGCTTAGAACATTTGTAATTTGGACTGTGAAAATAAATCTATAACCTTTGAAATTCCTTTACCTCTCCCGGCATCTAAATAGGTTTCATGATTTCCTGGAGGAAAGTTATGGTTGTTTGCTAGCGGGATCATCAGGGAGCCTATTTGTGTGAGCCTCAGCTTGGACCTGGCTGAGTCCCATATATCACAAGAGTGTTTTAAGATCTGTTATCGGAGACTATCTTCGGCCGGTCTTTTTTGTCTAGCCAGATTATATCTGCCAACGGTATCGGTGAGGTCAGACTAGCCTCCAACTCTACCCATCTTTTGTATGATGGAGGGATATGCCACTGCATCACCTGTCCCTGTTGTGCTGCCTTATAGTAATTTAAAATATTTTGCACAACTAGGCCACCTAGCTGCTTTGAGTGATATAATATATCTCTTTTAATTAGGGGTTTCTTATGGTTCCATATGAATTTAATGAGCATTCTTTGGAAATAAGCCAGATCCTGAGGTGGTACACGAATCGGCAAGGTGTGAAACAAGTACAAAAGCCGTGGCAGAACATTCATTTTAATTGCCCATATTTGGCCTATGCAGGAGATTGGGTATGCTGACCATTGTTTAATCTCTTTCTCCAGTTTTTTTAGCAGGAGTGTATAGTTGATTTTGTATAGTGAGCTTATATCTTTTGGGAATTAGATGCCTAAATATTTTAATATTTTTGGGTTCCATTTGAAATCAAAGTTAATCTGTAACAATGTTGTCAAATGATGGGGAAGATTAATACCAAATGCCTCCGACTTTCAATTATTGATTTTTAAATCCAGAGTGGATACCAAATTTGGATAGTAGACTGAAAAGATTGGGAAGGGACGTCAAAGGCTTAGAAATTGTTAAAATTACATCATAAGCGAATGCAGCTATTTTAAATTCCTCTTTCGCTACCATGAACCCGGATATATCCTTAGAATTTCTTATGAAACAACTAAGTGGTTCTATAGAGAGAGCGAATAGCAGGGGAGAAAGGGGGCAGCCCTGCCTAGTCCCGTTTGTTATTGGGAATCAGCTGGAGAGTTGTTCATTAACTGATATCGCTGTTGTTGGGGATTTGTAGAGAGCCCTCACCCCATTCATAAAATTTGAGCCAAAACCAAACTCCTCCAGTGTTTTAAACATGAATTTCCAGTCTAGCCTATCAAAGGCCTTTTCCGCATCCAGGCTTAAGACCACCAGTTGCTATTTAGTTGATTGAGCTATGTGCATAATATTAGCAAGCCTCCTGGTATTGTCTTATTTTATATTTTTAACCACATATTACCTAGTAATTTTGAAGCCTCTTGTTTGTTGATGATTCATTTTAAATTTTAATAATAATAATAATAATAAAAGTTAAGTATTATTAACATATCTAGAAGTGCCCTGAAATGAATGCCTTTCTATGAGGGATCTTTCTTCTCTACATACCCCCCATTCTAATACATTGTCACTCACTGCCAGAAGGAAATGCAATCTAGTTCAATGTCATGTATCAATGGTCTCTCTTACAACAAAAGAGATAACAGCAAAGGATTGCAAAACAATAATGTATGACATCAGGGTTTTTACAGAATGGATAAGTAAAGTATCAGGGAGACTTCTTGGTAAAGTAGTATTGGCTAAAATGCCTACTGCAAAAACAAGGTGTACTCCTTTTCCTATAATAAGGCACATCAGGGACTGCATTTGTGTTTGACAGCAATTGAAGGAACAGATTTTAGTCATTCCCACTCATGTTACAACTCTTCTTTCCCAGAGGAATTATGGTGATAATATTTGTCTACCCCTATGTAATTTTGCTTGGCTGCTGCTGCTATGGACTCATTTTAGCAAGTTATTACCCTTTACATGACGCGCTGTCATTACCAATAAACACTACAGTTGACAAAGATACAGGAAATGGACAGAGATGTCCCTGCCACCTACCCATGGGCTCTTTCACTCTTCTTTGTCCTACCCTCGTTGTTTTAACCCTTTTTATTATTTTTGGGGTGCTGCAACTGATGGCAAAACACCATGTACCTCTTCCCATTCCCCACCCCAGCACTGAAAGGTTTAAAATCAATTTTGATGCAGGGTGCCCAGAGGATTCAATCACTGTGGAAAAACAACAGACTGACAAAATCTCTGTAAATGAATTCTTCTCTGTAGAATAAAAGGGGAACGTGGAGAGCGTATCAGCTTGACTGCTTTAATGTATGGAGGCATTTCTAGTGTTTGTGTATGTATTTTGTCTAAATGCTCCATTGCTCTGACTTTTAGCAATGACGTCTAGATGAAGTATATAAACACATTAGAGACACGAAGGTAAATGATGTGACAGGGCTGGCTCCGATTCCTAAAGGCCTTTTCATAATAAAAGGAAAGTCCTTCTCCCGGTCACTGCCAGCAGTAATGTACTGTCTGTGACAGATGTAAGCAGAGGGAATATTTCCAGGAATAGCAAGAATTCAGCAAAGAGGGTTGAAATGTAATGCCTAGTGTTTCTTTTTAAGTGCCTGGTTCAAACACACAGCTTCCAAAATCTACAGTACTAACATACCTGCCTATTAAGAGAAAGCACATACAGTACTATAACCGCATGTTTTACAGGTAGCACATAGATTCACACAACCCACAGCTATTTTTATACTGCTAACTAGTGGGCCCTCAAACAATATGCTCTTAAGAGTTTCCTCCTTTCTCAGGAAAACTTCAGCTCCATTTCAGTGGAACTGAAATCTCCCTGTGCAAGGGGAAGATGGCATTATAGAAGCCTATAGAAGAGTCAAAGTGTGAACATACAGAACAGGCTGTTTGCAGAAACTGTGTGAATAACTGTTAGCGTATCAGTCTCTGATGTGCACAAACTATCTATGTAGTATATTATTAGTTTGAGGAGCACCCCCTAACCAAAGAACATGTTCTAAAAAGAAGACATACATATAAGAATGTTGGAAAAAAAGTATCCAAAACAAATTAAAAGGATGTGCTTTTTAACTACCTCTAATGGTTCTAACTCCATGGAGGCAAGTTAGAATTAAGGGGTTGATTATTAAAATGTGATTGTCCCCCACTTGGGGCACTATGACCTGGAAACCCACTAAATTCAATGGGAGTTTTGTTGTGCAATAGTGCCAATCAGGGCACTATCCAAGTTTATGTACAGTATAACACCTAAAGTGGTCATACAGTATATCTGTAAACTCAATCCCATTACAAAATGACATGCCATTTCCAATCTATAGAACATTCTCTGTTGACATCTATAACGTGGAGAAATTGGGGGTAAAGAGACATTCAATTTTGAGGATCTGTCATTTACATTCCTTCAAACTTCCCATTTAGTGGTAGCAACATGATACACTTTTGGGGCAGGCCTTGAACCCGCAAAAGTGCCTATATCTGTATTACACATACATATATATTTATATAGATATATATCCAGACCAATGTGATGTTCAACAAATTTGTGAACTCTGCAAATGTCTAAATAACTGGAATAGAATTAGAAGTTGAAGACTATGGGGCCTATGCAGTTAGCGTTCCTAAAAAGAATCGCCGAGCCATTTATATCGCCGTTTTTTGGAGCGTTGCTATCACGGTATTCAGAAAGCCTTGATTACCTGTCATAGCAAAATTCCCAAAACGGGCGAGTTGCCGCCAGTGATAGGATCGACCCTCTGAAAAGGCCTAACCTGGCAATTCATTTTTGCTGCAGAGAGAGCTGCTCAGAGAGAGCCGCCTCTCCCAGTTAAAATCTCACCCGAAATTTATGTTTTTTCATATACATTTTATTCCAAGTGTAGATGAGCAGGGGTTCTCCGGAGCAGAACCGCGTTGGTTTGAGGTCCGGGGACCCCCTGTTTCCCGAGATACAGGCCCTATTATGGGAAATTAGTTCCCACGATCTGATTGGCCGAAATACCATGTGACGCCGGCCATCTTGGATTTAGTGATGCCATGTTAAAGGGAAATGAAGCACAGCCATTCTGATTAGCTGGCATCATTCCCTTTAAATGACGTCATTTAAAAAAAAAATTAAATTGGCACATGGTTTTAACAGCGAATTAGATGGCTGTTGAACCAGTTCCCGTCCAAATGTGACGTCACAAGCCATATTTAAGGCAGCGACGCCTCATTTGAGCCCAAGAAGACGACGAGACACCATTGGTTGGGATTTACCATGGGTTTTTTGGATTTAAAGAAGAAGACAGAAGATTAAGAAGATAAAGAAATAATTACAAAAGAAGAAGCTGATTAAAGATAGAAGAAAGTAGAATTGGGTAACTGATCCGGATCTTCATGACGGATGGCATCGGATGCTGTTTGAGGCTTTCAAGGTACGTGAGCTTCCTGTTTCCCCGGGAGTCAGAGGGCCAGCTTTTCTAAAGATAAGTAATATATTGAATGTTTGGAAATGTATTTTTTTTTACAGGTTTTTCCATTGGATGTGTTTTTTGGGGGGGGTTTTTTGCACATTGACTGATATTTTATTAATCTGTACACTCTAGGGTACAGACCAATACATTATTAGGCCAATAATTTGTTTTTAATTTCTTGCTTTGTATTGATGGTGATTTTTTTCGTGTTTGTTTATTATGTGTTTGTAATTGTTTGTCATTGTGCTGCATTATTTTAATTTTTTTTGGTCGATTAATTTTTGTTTTTAATTAACGATGTTTTGTGTTGGCTAATGCTTTTAATGGTTGTGTTGCCGATATTTTTTCATAATTAATTTCTTTGTTGGGTACTATTTCAATTAATTCATTGTTGTATTAATTAATTGGTTTGATTGGTTACTGTTACACTTAATTCATTTTTGTTTTATTAATGAATTGGTTTGATTGGTTACTGTTATAATTAATTCATTGTTGTTTTATTAATTAATTGCTTTGATTAGTTAATGGTTTAATTAATTCCTTGTTGAGCTGGTTAGTGCTTTTATTAATTGCATTAGCTGGCTAGTGTTTTTATGTATTGAATTGGGGTGTTTCAGTGGTTTTTAATGTTTTATTATTGTGTCTTTTGTGCATTAATGTATTTTGATTTGGGTGCCCATTGAGTGCTATAGTGGCTTATCATGCCCTATTATTATATGGGTATGATGTACCACTATACTACTCAATGGGTACAGGGTGGGTATAATGGGTCTGGGGTGGGTGGTTAGGCCTCCCGGGTGGGTTTTGCGGGGCAGGGTGGGTTTACCCCTTAATTACTATAGCAGTTATTAACCGCTAAGGTGATTAAGGGGTTAGGGGCCCTAATGTATATATTATGTATGTTTGCTTTCTGGCAACAGAGGACAGGAACCTGCAGCAAGCTGACGAGGATGCCCATCATATTGGCTGTGGTAAGTAGAACTGTACTTATTTACTTTATTTATGCTGGCTAATGTTGTGTTTAATAATGGGCAAATAATCTATTATCCATATCTGGATAATAGTTATTTTGCCCATTACTGTACTGTATGTGTTTGGTGGTGGTGGTGGGGGGGGGGGTATTAATATAAATGTAGGCCATGTTTTATTTTTTTCAATACAGGATAGGTACCGCAGGGCTGTGGGGACCCGTGGAGAACACCTGAGGACCCCCGGACGCCCACGGATACCACCCGAGGACCCCCGGATGCCCACAGGTACCACCCTAGGACCCACGGGGGACACCTGTGGGGAAGAACCAGTGGGTTCCCCGCAGGGAGCACCCAAGGGCCCCTGACCCCCTTGGGAACCACCCGAAGGCCCCCAGAGACACGTGTGGAGATGACCCAGGGACCCTGTAACAGGGGAGTTATCCCTGTTCAAGTAATGTTCCTCTAATCCAGCAGTGTGGTGGTTAACTGCTGGTAGTCAATTAACAAACACCACCTGCCTGATTAGATTGCTTACAAAAGCCTGTCTTTTGAGACAGGAAGTGAGACTCCTTAGCTCATACCTGAGCTGACCTTGGAGACAGAGCAGAGATTGTCTTTGACTCTCACAACTTGTCTTGAGCCCTGCCAGAAGACACAGCAGTGCTGCTTTCAAGACAAAGGGAAAACTTCTAAACCTGAATGCTGACACACCCTGAGGAAAAGGGAGCTGAACCAGGGACAGAGACGATTTTCCCTCCAAACCACAAGGAACAGATAAGACTTTCATTTATGAGACTTCTTATATCTGCTTATTTCATGCTATATGTTTTGGGGCTGGGAGACATGCTTATCTAAGGGAGTTGTGATCCGCATAGTATTTCACTAGAAATACTCCCAAGTGAATAGAAGCTTTGTTTACCCCTTGTTTGGATGGTTTCCTGATGTTAAGGAAACAGGCGCAATAAAAAGCCTTATTTAATTTCACAATAACGAGTCTCCCTTGCATACCTCTGTGAGCGTCCAACCACAGACCCCCAGACACCCGCGGGTAACACCCAGAGGCTCAAGGCACCTAGTGAAGACCACCCAGAGGCCCCCAGACACCCATGGGCACCCCCCGGGGTGCACTGTGGGGACTGCAGACACCTGTCGGGCCCACCAGGGACCCCCGTCAGCCTGGGATTATAATCCTGTATGTTAAAAAAAAAATCTTAGTTTTACAGTATGTGGGGGCACAGGGGGTGGGTGGTGTATTGGTGTTAAGATATTGTAATGTTTATTGGGGGCCTAAGAGGTGGGTAGTGGGGCTGTTGTGGGTATTGTTTTTATTGTGGGTTGCGGGGGTGGGTGAAGGGGATAGTAGCCCCAAGGATGGGTGTTTAGGCCTACCGGGTGGTAGCGGGAGGGGTTAATACCGCTAAGGTAATGAAGAGGGTTAAGTACACCCGCAAACCACACCCACTAACCACAATAAGCCTGACGCGGGTGGTTAACCCCTTCATTGCCTTAGCGGTTAGCCACTAAGGCTATAAAGTGGGCTGTAAATGCATTTTTCCTGCACCGGATTCATGCTGGGGGTCTCCGGTGTGGGTATTAATGGGTATCAGCTCCGGAGACCCCGGCATCAATCTGATGCAGGAAAAAGGCCTGATTTTTTCTAAGCCCGTTTCGCCGCCTTTTAGATGCTTCTCCCAACCCTCTCGCCAACTGTTCCTGGCATTTGGATTTCAGGAGAAAATCACCATTCTAGAGCCGCGATAGGCGTTGATAACCTACTCGCGGTTACTACAATTGCATGAGTTTATGAACATTCCGAAAAGCATAGCTAAGTGGCTTATCGCCGCTCACTCAACGATTTGGTTTTGAACAAATTTTTGGTGGGCGATTCTGGCCTTTATCGCCCACTTATCGACGCTTACTGAATCGGAGTAGGCATTTCGGCCGACAAGTGCTCGATAAGGGGCTTATGAACGCTTACTGCATAGGCCCCTATGTCTACCTTGGCCGGCAAATAACAAAGGATGGAGACTTATGAAGAAAATCAATAGGAGAATGAAGATGGGATGGCGCACATTTGGAAGAAACAAGACAATCTGTTAAGCGAAACTTCCACCGCGCCTCAAGAGGAAAGTTTAGAACATTGTATGTTTGTTTAAAATTAATTTTGATACATTGTTTCCCGTTGAATACCTGAGTAATACAATTTAAATGGAAGCAAAATTGTGTATTTTTTTTAAACTAGTAAATCTAAATGATTAGTGTAATATTATGTATAATAGCCATACTATGCAAATACATTTTGTTAACCTACTGTATATTATTAAACATCCATGTTGCTTCAAATACATTTTTGAGTTGTAACGTATGGCGGACAATTTTGACGCACTCTACCCTTTCTGGGGGTGAGCCGATTTTTTTTTTTTGATGCCATTTACATCTGTGCACCTAGTTTAGTCCATTTCTGTACGCCAATAAAAATATATATATATTTGACTGTGATGTCACATATTAAGAAATTTCAGGTTAGATTTGCGTGCGCTAAAAAAGCAGTTTCTGATTTTTAGCAGATAGCCCCCATAGTCTTTATTTATGCAAAGAACCTCTAACCATGTTACACAGTTTCTGGGAATACATTTGTTAAATCAACAGCTATTCGTAGTCAGCTAGGTGTTTAAACTATGCTCATCTGACTCTCAGTGCATAAAACTTCAATAAATGTGTGATTGAGTACATTTGCATTCTGTACTTTAGCTGCTCCTGTGTCAGAGCAGAACAGACTGACTGGTACAAGATTTCTGTCCATGCTCCACAGTAAAAAAAATCATAGATCACGCAGGAGGCCAGGGTCAATGCTTCGTACCTTGTATATGAAACTCCAGGAAATATCTTGATCTGGGATGGATCAGACCCCTGATTCTCCACTGCATCTCCAAGACATGATTCGCTGACGCCCGTTCCACTTCATACAGACAGGTTTTGCTATATCCGACTAGCACCCTCTCTATCCATCTTTAAGACACATCTTAAAACCCACGTCCTTAACGAAGCATATCAGTAGCTCTGTGGCTGATGTTATACACCTCATACTGTACATCCACCTTGGCAACTGGCAGACGCAATTACCAGAACACCTTCCTACTGTCCCTGTTCATTCTTCCTACTTACAAATTAGATTGTAAGCTCTTCGGAGCAGGGACTCCTTTTCCTAAGTGTCACTTTTATGTCTGAAGCTCTTCTTCCCTTTGTGTTATTTATATTATTTATTATTTATATGAATGTCACATGTATTACTGCTGTGAAGCGCTATGTACATTAATAGCGCTACATAAATAAAGATAGACATACATACATATATTTTCATGTTTTGCTTTCTCTTTTAGTGTTTTTGCCCCAATTCTCATCTCCCTCTTCAACTATATGTGTGCACTCATTTCTCTCTCTCCGTTTAGATGTCTTTAGTTTTATTTCTCCGTGCAATTGCATTAAATCTTCTCCCTATAAATGTAATAATCAAGATAAACATATGTAGTCTAGTGCCCCTGGCTATGTGTTTCCCCGTCCTGGCATGTAAGTCCTGGTAAGTGCAGGCAGTGTCACGGTTAAATCTCTCCACATGGCCAGGATGTGAGCCCGTTGGCACACTGGTAATATTGTTGCCATAGCCAGGTGCAGGCTGGATGGCAGTTGGGAGCATCATGCCTGGGGGGGGGGGAGTGTTAAGGGGGTCACAAGTAGTATGGTGTGACACCGGGACCTCCTCTAGCACCTGCCCAATTTGGGGCAAGGTCACTTACCCCACCCTACGTATATAAGAGGCTCCTAACCCAAATTTAGTGAGACGGTTCCATGATGTAGCCTGCTCCCCAGTGAGTGAGGCGGGTGCCTGCCTTACCCCATCAGGGGGTAAAGGGGTGGTAATTAGCATCAGGGGCCTCAAGCCCTTGGGGGGCCTAGTCAGGGAATGACCGTGATGCAAGATGCGAGGGAAGATGTAATGTGATGGTCATGTGAGAGTTACCTCTCTTGCAAGAGATGGAATCAGGTCCGCCAAATAAATGGTGAACGGTTCCATGTCTCTGTATCGTTATTGGGAAAGGGCGTTCCTGCAGGGAATACTACCTGCCTCCGATGGCTATCCTGCAAGATGGAGGTGCTGCACCAAGGAATCACCCTCAAGTACTGTTGCTATTCCCTCTACCACTGCAGAGACTCATGCTTTCTGGCTTACAGCTGGTGAGCTACACAGCACAGAGCACACATAACAGGCAGATCTCCCGTGAGAGGGGGGAAAGGGTGTTACACATACATATATACACATATACATACATACATATCAAATTAGAAGTTCATAGCCGAGGGAAACATTCCTCCCCTTTCAAAAGTGATTACTTCCAGCCTTCCAGACATTCATATCCTAACAGAAATGTAAATTGAACTGCTCATAATTCACTAAATGTTGATAGTTGCTGGTGACTGTTGACAGCCATTCAAGTTTATAGTCATTAAAAATCACTGACACCATACATTTTTGTCAGGAAGAAATCATGTTGATTTTATACAAAACACACAGAGTTCTCATCACTCAATGAAGAAATAATACGTCAAAAAATAAAATATTTTACTAAAAAGATATAACGAAATGTAGCCCCCTTTAAACAGAACGGGCTACTTATCCTTCTACTACTGGAGTAAGCCCTGGTAAGGGCAGGCGCCAGTAGTGACCATGGGTTTTTTCCCCTCACCAAGCCCCGCCTCTGTGGTGGAGGCAGGCCCCTGAGCTCTGTGCAGGCTAGACAGAGATGAGGTCCTGCTGACATCATAGGGGGCGGGGCTGAGTCTATGTGTGTCCTGTGTGTGTGTGAGTTGGAAAGTTCAGTCTGTTGGAGAGTCAGTTCTGCATGGAGTTGAGTCTTGCCTGTCAGGCCTGTGAGAGTTTGGAGTCTCTGGAGAGCAGTGTGTCTGCTGCACCAGAGAAAGGAGAGATGACCCTGTGACAGCTGCGCGGGCAGCTGGTCAGTCTGGGAGCATCAGATGGGAGCTGAGGAGAGTATGCAGTCTGAAGTGCTGTAGGACCAAGAGGAGATAAGGACAGACCTAAATAGAGGTGGACCAATGCCCTCACCCTGCTCAGGGGGTGAGGGGAAGGAGATCTAGCCTCACTCACAGGGCCTACCCTGGTGGAGGTGGAGGCAGGGGTATTGAGGCCCCATCCAGACCATCCTGTCTGGAGACATTACTGGAGGGAAGGAGAGGAGGAATACCAGATACATTTGAAAGCCTGCTGCACACGACTTGCTGCTGTATCTGAACTGCGGTTACTGTGTGCTGCTGCTGTGATAAGAGACAATAAAGAGACATTGCGGTTTTACATCAGACTGTGTGTGTGTGTTCTGGAGCATTCACCCTGGGACCAGGGTTATTTCTCTATAAGGGTCCTACCCCACATTCTGGGAAGTTATAGAGGATGGAGGCACTGCACCGTTGCTAAGGAGAAGATGGAGGCATATACCCCAGAAGCCTGGTCCTGTATCCCCGACATCACCGCGGGAGACTCAGGCCCTCCTGTTACCGGCAGGTATGCACCACCAACATACATGTAGCCAGCCCTCACTACACCCTAGATAGGACATCTGTGTCTGGGGGGGGGGGGGGACATGGGTTACAGAAATAATAATACGTTAATGAAAGGAGGCACAGTGCATACGCAGAGTAAGAAGTAGAAAACAGAAAGCTAACATGAGTCCAAAAAGTCGACTAATATGCACATAATGTGCAAAAATGGGAGGGGTGGGACTGAAAAGGGGGAGAACCAGGGAAGGAAAGGGAGGGGGAGGGAAAAAAGGGAGACAGGATAGCACAGAGGGGGGGCAACATTTCGGGGGTGAGACCGTTCTTTTGGCCCGTTCCTAGAGATCAAAACCAGTCTGTTGTACTTCCCTTAGTTCCCTCAGATATGCCTGCCTCTCTGAGAAAAAATATCCAAAGTGAAGACGCCAAAGTTACCGTCCCAAACACAAATGTCTCTTCTGAGGAGACTATATGCAGTGTGATTATTTAGTTATATCTTTTTAGTAAAATATCTTCTTTTTAATGTATTCCTGTCCTAAAGGGGGGCGAGATCGGGTTTGCGATGCGCATATGAAGGAGTATATTTTATTTTTACTACATAGGATTGACGCTGGGGGTCTCCTGAGCTGACCCACATTTATTTCAGCTTCGGAGACCCCCTACTTCAATACTACTTTAATAAAATGAAAATAAAAACCGTGCGATCACCTGTAACCGCTGTGCAGGGAGATGCAGTTTCTCTCTGAGCAGCTCTTCCAAACTAGAGGAAAATCGCATGGGTATCACTTGAAAAGCAAATAACAACTCATGCGGTGTGTCTTTTTTGTACCAAACGGTATTTACCAAGCAATATATATCTTCCTGAATACTGTTTTTTCACAAAATTCATACAGTTCGGTAGGAACATACAAACAAGTTCAATGTTGCAGTGATAACATCCAAGCTACCTGAATAGGCCGCTAAGCTTTATATATAGTCTGTGATATACTTTATGTATAGCCATATGTAGTTATGTAGCTGTTTCAATGTTATGGGATGGGTCATGAACCATAGCTAAAATCCAAAAAACATATTTTGTTAACTTGACTTCTACCATATGCCTCAATGGCAAGAGGTTAGCTGCACATGTAAGATTTCTAGAAAGCAGAAGTTACCAAATATAACCTAACCATTTTCTGCCTTTGTAGGTAGGGCCTGTTACCCTATGAGGACCACCAGAGCAGTATTGTGACTCTCCCAGTCTTCCTGTGACTCTGTCACTGCCATACAGATTCGTACAGCTTTGCATTTTTATTGCTAAATTTGTGCATTTCCTATAAATCATTTTGCTGTCAGACCTGCAGGAGTGCTTCACTCAGCGCTAAACCAATAGGCCCCAGATTTACAATGCCATTTTGCAGCAAAGTGCCCCTAATGTCCACAAACCATCAAAGTATATGTTAATAGCCTCTCTTGTTGACTGGAAGCTAAACAAGGAGAACATTAAAGATCTGAATGATTTAATGGTGTTACAGTTTCTATGGCTGGCTTGTCTTAAACCCACTCTTTCTTCACTATATATATATAGTTAAAAAAAAAAAGAATAATACACTGACAAAGCTTCTTGTAGAGAATGCAGGCCTCAAAATATTATTGGGATTCTCCTAAATTGATATCTGCGGGTGTAACTTTGTGGTCACTTCGGGAGTCTGGTGTTTTTTTGTCTGTTTTTGTTTGTGTTCTCTCTCCAAATGCATTGACCGATTCTGATGACATTTTTAGGGTGCCTTTCTGCCTCTCTAATTTACAGTAGACCCACATGAAGTTTCAACCAAATTCGTGCAGCCCCCATCTTGAAAAAATTTTTTTTAAGTAATAAAAAAAATTAACGGCACATTAAAGACTCTGGCTTGCGATAGCTAAATGACCAAAACTGACAAGGAGCAGCGATGTAATATTCACCTCTCTCAAAAGTTGTAACCCATGGATCTACAGTGATATGGGCGGGCCAGCAGCATAGAGATCCGCCTCTCCTTGCACATATCTCGTCAGCGATTGCAGGGTTTTAATAAAAAATGTAATACTAGTGTACGTGAGCAGGGGGTCTCCCGAGAAGAACCGAGTTGATTTGAGGTCCGGCGACCCCCTGCTTCCCGAGATACAGGCCCCGTTATCGGGTGCCAGTATCTCCTATGCATTTAAATCTCCCGGTCACATGACGCAAGACATTTAATTGCATAGGAGATACCGGCACCCCATAACGGGGCCTGTATCTCGGGAAGCAGGGGGTCCCCGGACATCAAATCAACGCGGTTCTGCTCCAGAGACCCCATGCTCACGTACACTAGTAATAAAATTTGTATTAAAACAGCTTCATTACCTTAGCGGCTAGCCACTAAGGCAATGAAGGGGTTCAACTTCAATAGCCTGTCTATTGAGTGCAGAGGGGTGGATGAAGGGGGTAGTAGCCCCAGGGGGGCTGGTTAGGCCTGCCTGGAAGGTTGCGGGAGGAGTTAACCGCTTCACTACATAGCAGTGGGAACCACTATGGTAATGAAGGGATTAACCAGTCCTGCTACCCCCCGGTAGGCCTAAACATCCACCTTTGGGGCTACTACCCCCTTCACCCAATCCCTCTACCCCCAAGAAACAAAAATAAACACAACAACCCTACTACCCACCTCCTCTACCCCCAACAGCCACCCCAACACATACAATACAGTAATGGGCAAAATTATTATTAAGCCTCGATAAGTGGGTTATGAAGGCTACAAGAATAGGCTCTAAAATGTGCTATTTTCAACTTGTACTCAATGTTCAGACAATTTGCTTTAACTGTTTAAGAGAAACAAAATATTTAAAAAGAAAATACATGGGTAACCATGGTAACAATGTATTGTGGATAATAGTGAATAAAAGGCGCTAAAAACTTAAAATATAAGTGTCCTTAAGTGCAAGTTAATAGTGCAATATATAATATACAATATGTGCTCAAAATAATGTATCCCTGCTCAAACCCTCTGGTGGAACCTGTTTCCCGGGTCCCAAGTAGAATGATATATTTCAGACAGTCCAGGAGGAGCATATATGGGGAAAAAGGAAACAAAAACAGTGCAAATTTAAGTGCAGACGTTGAGATTAAGTAATTTGGCTGAATGATGAAATCTTGGCTCTATTGGTCTATCTACTCACAAGATGTTAGTGGTATATGCGCAATTGGCAGATAGGGCTGCCACCCCAAGTGGATGCTGTATATTGTGGGATTCCCTCCAGGCTCGTCTCATCAGTGTGGCAATGATATATATGGAGGAGAAAAACAGCACTACATAGCGCGATCTGTCTTGTATTGAACTTTATATAAAAAAATAGACATATAAAATGTGCACTTACAATGTGCTAGCAATAAAATCGCATTTATCACATAAAAGTGAATCAAGTGGGTATTCCGCTGCTCTCACCGCCTTCTCTCTGGCTCTGGATCTCCTTCGTCTGCAACTTGGGATTCCAAACTCTGTGTGTCTTCCGGTGCGTGTGAAGTCACTGCTCAGTGGACGGTGCAGCTACGGATCCCTTACTAGTCCAAAACACCACTCAATGCGTTTCGCCCAGCCCTTGTAAGCTGTGTGTGGCTTCGCCAGGAGTGTGTGAGTTGTGGGGTTAATAGATGTCTTTATATACCCTCTCTGGTTTAGTTATGTTAAATGATTTTTCATGATGTGTTAAAGTTGTAACCAATGCTCCGAATATATGTATATGATTACCAACCATAGCGCTGAGATAATTGTTTAGATTGATTGTTGAACTAAACCAAGTTGCAGACGAAGGAGATCCAGAGCCAGAGAGGAGGCGGTGAGAGCAGCGGAATACCCACTTGATTCACTTTTATGTGATAAATGCGATTTTATTGCTAGCACATTGTAAGTGCACATTTTATATGTCTATTTTTTTATATAAAGTTCAATACAAGACAGATCGCGCTATGTAGTGCTGTTTTTCTCCTCCATATATATCATTGCCACACTGATGAGATGAGCCTGGAGGGAATGCCACAATATACAGCATCCACTTGGGGTGGCAGCCCTATCTGCCAATTGCGCAAATACCACTAACATCTTGTGAGTAAATAGACCAATAGAGCCAAGATTTCATCATTCAGCCAAATTACTTAATCTCAACGTCTGCACTTAAATTTGCACTTTTTTTGTTTCCTTTTTCCCCATATATGCTCCTCCTGGACTGTCTGAAATTAACCATGGTAACAAACAACACTGAACAACAACAACCTTGTGGATTTACTTTGACAGCTAGGCGCCAGTGATAATTATTCACTGTGAAATAGGTTTTTGATTGTTTTTCCGCAGTATTCAAGATGTCCGTATAACTGTTCATACATCTTCGGCCTTCTTGAGAATAATGAATTTTGTGTGTTGGTTTTCCTTTTTCAACATTCGGACAGTTTGTTGCGAATGAGATTGTCACTGTTACATGAAAATGTTTTGCACTTTGTGATACTCTATTAAACACATTTCTGTTCAGCTCACAATAATGTGAGTGTTGGAGTGACATTCAGTACTTACACTTTTGTTTGACTTCAAGACCGTGCTTGATCATTGTGACAGACAATAACCGCCTTTCTGAAAAAACGTTGTTACCAGTGCTTCAACTGTCAGTGGATCTAGGCTTATTTATAGGCTCATATAATACCACACAATAGTGTGAGAAGTAAATTGGCCAGACATTACTGTTTTTTCACTGAAGTTTGAGAATACTAGGACAATTTTATGGCATTGATGGCGTATCAAAATAATTTTTGTCTGTGTTTTATTCCGTTTTAAGAATCTTTGTCCTGGTTTAATCGCACATCCCACAAAAGCAGTTTACAGTACATATTGTGTGAAATTTCTTGTGTGCCTAAATTCGCACATTTTTAAAACATGTTTTACTTACAAAACAACTATAAAACAATTGGAACGGCCTGGTTTCATACTGAAGTTGTAATGAACATGGGGCCTATTCATTAAACAGCAATATTGCCAATACAAAATCATGGCAGAAAAAAATGCTGATAAAAATCTGCCAATTAATTTCTGTATTTTTTTAAAATTTATCAATGCATAAAAAACACATCTTAAATCTTAATTGCATGTTTTTGATCTATTTGCTGCAAAGCCGGACAGTAACTGTCAATTCTGGCCTGTCTCTATTATATACCATAGAGGAAAGTAAGGTTGTGCACTGTGTTACTAAACATTATGACATACAAGAAGTTAACTCCAGCACACCCACCCGAAAACACTGAACTCCCCTCTATATATTATATAGGGCCTGTCACATACCACATGTAAATGGGTCACATGGAAAAGCAACCAATCAGATTGCTATCCTTGCCACTTGTTTCCTGCACTCTTCGTTATGACATAAGACATTTAGGGATGGTTTTTTTTCCACGGTACGTCGGAAACCACATGCCAATTACATACTGTGGGAAAAAACATCCGGAAAAGTTTCACTTTATAACCAAGTGCAAGAAACACATGGTGAAGAAGTAAGTAATCTGATTCAGTTTTTATGTGTGAAGCGCAAACCATGTATAAAAAAAGAAGTGTGTGTGTGTGTATGTGTACGTACATACGTGTAAGAGACATGTACATATGTACGTGCATGCGGGTGTACATACATACATATGTGTGTGTGCGTGCATACGTATCTGTATTTGTGTACACATACGTGTGTTTTGTATGTGTATATGTATGTCTGTGTATATTTATGTATGTATGTATGTATTGTGACATAGTCCAAAGATGTTAGGCAGCTTTCTGCCCCATTTTAGAGCAGAAAGTGCAGGAATAGCTAAAAATGATCCGTTCCACAGCTTCACATTTACTCAGGCAGCTGGATGGAAAATCCAGACCACAGATTACAATGGCTCTAGTTCTCCCTCACCTGCTCTTCTAATCACATGCACAGGTATTTAGAGCAGAGAGGTTTTGCATTTCACTCTCTCTCCTTAGAGCCTGGAGGCTGGGGGTATCGCTGCTCCCCTGTTTCCAGTGTCGGGGTTGACGGCCCCTCCAAGTATCACAGTACCAGAGGATTTGCCTGGACACCACGAACAGATAAGACAAAACAAATGGTTACTGCTGTTGCTAAAAGACTGTGCTGTATCTTGTGACCCTAAATGAGAGAGCATTGTTTTAAGCTGGGGAACCAGTTTAGTTGGCCAGCAGCTGTTAGAGAGACTAATTCTGATGTGTAGTTAGATCCCTGAAAGGGATAGGATTTTGCTTATATGATTTTGGTTTTATTTCTTGAAATAACAGTGTGGGAAATATTGTAACACTGAAATAGGTGAACTGCTGAATGAAAGTATCTGAGTACCTCTAACCTTCACATGTTAAAGCTGCAGTACCTTACTTGGATGAAAATAAAGCAGGCAGAAGCCTGAGTTAAGCAGCATAATACTTTGCATGATCCTGTTTGTTGTATAATTAACCCTAGAAGACTGTGTCGGGGAGAACCCAGACAGACGTCAGCATTACAAAAGAGGGGCGTTTGTCACAGTATGTATGTATTTTCTGATGATGAAACACGTAAGGCGCACTCGTGACGTCACCTACAGAACATCGGAGCAAGCGGAGACACGTGGAGAAAGCGGTTAACTCTTTAAATACTGGAATCTGCTGTTGTTACCTGCTGGAACACTAGTCCTTTTGTTTGCAGTACTCTCTTGCATTGGGAGGCTGGTTATATTTACTGCTGCATGTTAGCTACTACAATCCTGGTATCGAGCTTTACCTGCCACTTTTCATCTCTACACCCAGTTTTCCGGTCCAAGGTGACTGCTCCGTCGTAGTGACCATGAGAACAGTATTACTCTCTAAATGCTTTTCACTTACCCTCCCTTGTGAGTATCTCGTACCACTCCTTTTAACCAATATAGTAAATCAAATTTAAACTACGAAGCATTTGCTTCTTTTCTTTGTTTCATAGATTTCTTTTCGATGTGGTTTCATCACACAAAGAAGCTGCCTTAGTCTCCATTTTATTTTTGGAGCACCCCTCACATTTCTCAATAAAGGGTATTTTTGGACTCTTGGACACTGTGCACTATACTGTATTGGATTCTTTACCACACTTGTTTTTTATGTATGATATATGTGTAGCCCCCTTTCCCTGTGTCTAAGGGAATTACGCATGCTGCGTACCTGTTTATCGTAAAGGAGGCCTAATCCTCCACCACTGGGAGCCTGGGGTGATTGCTTCTCTTTGGATACAGTGCCTCCACCTGGGAGAGATCCTACCACAGCAGGATAACCCCTCACAGGAACCAATATAATCAATAAATTAGTACACACACTGGTATATTTAACTTATCTTTTTGACACACAAACATATACCACAATAATAATACAGGCCCTACAATACCGATGTGGAATTTTCTTTTCTTTATCCAGTTTTTCCGAGGTTGCCAATATTTTACCACTTACCGAAAATCCATAAGAGCATCACTAATCCCCCAGGACAACCTATTGTCTCAGGGATTCAGTCCCTGACTGCAAATGTGTCTCAGTATGTCGATTTTTTTCTGCAGTCATATATAGTTCAACTACCATTCTACATTAAAGACTCCACTACAGTCCTCAAACTTTTCCAGTCTTTTGAATGGAAGAACAGCTACAGATGGCTGACTTGTGATATTAAAGCCCTGTACACCCATATCCCCCACTCCAAAGGCCTAGACACAATTGAATCCTGTATGAAACAGGACTGTCAATTACATCCCCTAAATAGGGAGTTTATACTGAAGTGTATTAACTTTATATTGAAGCATAATTACTTCATGTTCCTCACTGATTTCTATATACAGGTTTGCGGAACTGCTATGGGTACTCGTTTTGCCCCCAGTTTCGCAAACCTGTATGTGGGACACTGGGAAAGTCAATTTATCTGGGCTAATAACCCGTTCACTAGTAACATCATCATGTGGAGACGATATATAGATGACGTCCTGGTTGTCTGGGACGGAGACATTGAATCAGCCAATCAATTTGTTTCTTTTATTAATAACAATGTATACAACTTAGAGTTTACACATCAAACAGATGAAAGCACTATAAACTATCTGGATCTTAAATTGACATCTACAAAAGAGGGAAGGGTGTTGACAGAGACTTTCTTTAAGGAAGTTGATACCAACAATTTACTAATGGCAACGAGTAACCACAAAGATACCTGGATCAAGAACATTCCTGGTGGCCAGTTCATGAGGCTAAAAAGAAATTGTAGTGATAATGACACCTTTATGAAACAAGCGGAGTTATTGTTTGGTCGCTTTATCGAAAGAGGGTATAACACTGACCATTTGAAAAGGGAACTAGAAAGAGTTCAGCTTATTGATCGTAATGAGTTGTTGACCCAAAAATCAAAGGGTATAAATAGGGATATTTCAAAGAAAGTTGATGTAGCATTTGTGACAAATTACAATACAGCCTATAAAAGAATTGAGAAGGTGGTCTCTAAACACTGGGATATTCTGAGTAACGACCCGATCTTGGGTGAACATTTGGTTAAAGAGCCTAGGTTAATCTATAGAAAAGCCTCGAATTTAAAAAACATTTTAGCTCCCAGTGATATTGGGCACCAGATATACCCAATTCCGACTAAAAATTGGCTGGACAATAAACCTAAAGGAAATTTTAATTGTGCCAAATGTTCTGTGTGCAAGTATATGCATACGAATCGTAGGACTTTCTTTTCTAAGAGAACAAAAGAGGTTTTTATTATAGAAGATTTTATAACCTGTGATTCAAATTACATAGTGTACCTATTGGAATGCACCTGCGGATTACACTATGTGGGAAGAACAAAACGCAATCTTAAAATAAGAATACAAGAGCATATTCGTAATATAAAGAATGGTTTTGAGAAACATAGTGTCTCAAGACATTTTCTAACACACCATCAGAAAGACCACTCCTTCTTAACCCTTATTGGTATTAAACATGTACCAAGGAATAGGAGGGGGGGAGACAGATTAAAAGCACTATCTGCCCAGGAATCCTTCTGGATTCATAAACTAGATTGCATGGCCCCCAAAGGGTTAAATGAAGATCTAGATGTGTGGGCTTTCTACTGGGGGTTTAGACTTATTAGATGTTAGAACCTGTGAATCTCTATGCTCTATTCAGTCTATTTAGTTAATTCCATTGAACAAGGCTTTACCTCCAGGTATAACGTTTGGAGAGATTATTCTCAAATTTTATGTATATTTTATATGTTGTTTCAGTATTGATGTTATGTTAGAGACATGTATAAACTCTAACATGTTCTCTTCTTTTCTCCCCTTTTTTTATCCTTTTATTTCGTTACAGAGATTATTGATTAAAGATATGTAATAATTAGAATGTTTTAATATGTATTTTGATCCAATGTCACGCCCCTGGTGCCGAGTGGATACACCGATTGGCCATTGGCCTTAATTGTTTGACCAATAATGATAGAGGTGTGTGTATTTAGTACTTGGGGTCAGTGCCATTGAATTTATCCCTGAAGAAGAAGCGTCTACAGCTTCGAAACGCATTGGATTAATTGTGGCTATTTATTTGGTACCTTTAAATTGTAGTACTAGTATTGATTGCTTATGCTCTTTTGAGCGCTACTGTGTTCACGTTTTTTATCTGCTCGGTCGCGGTGTTTTTATCTGCTCGAGTTCGCTCCGTTTTGCCTTGCGCACCGCGGGTGACATCACTGGAGCGCGCGATCATCAAGGCGGAACAATACCGCTGTGTGCCGGTCGCCTCTCCACAGTGAGTGCACATCTCCACGGGTGCGAGTTACCAGCTACAGAGACTTATGCTTTACAATAGAGACTCTTTGCTGTGACGAGTACAAAGTACAGAAAGGACGTTACAGTGGTGTGTCGATCTCTGGAGCACCTCAGATGCTGACTACAGGACGCTGTCGTGTGAGATGCAGATGACGTCTGAATAGCAGCAGGAGACGATCCACTGGGGCTACATCCTTGAGACCACCAATTCTGATGACAACTGTGCGGTAACTTCGTGTTATAACACACGTGAATGCAATTTATGTTCATTTATGATGTACGCAGAATACTTACCTTTCCTTCACTAAACTATTAACTTTTATATACTTCACCATTTGCGTTTTGCGCTTTTTTTGTCTTTTGTCCCTACAATACAATACCCACCCAGTATACGGCCAACCCTTGTCCACACAATGTGAGATCTCCCTCAAAGTTATGAGGGTGCCCTGGGCACCTAACCACCCTGGTGCCCACAGAGTCAGGCCCACCCAAAGAGTGTGTGTGGAGTAGCTCTACCTACTGTGTATAGCCATTGGTGCACTTGTAGATACCTTCCTGGTCTTAGACCAGACCAGGCCAACTTGGCTGAGGGATCCGCCGAACCGCAACGTGGTCTCACGCTGCGGTCTGCTGAATCCTCTCTTGCACTTGTCCTCAGGCATCCGCCTCTGGAGGGAGCTCCCGCTGGAGTGTGTCCCTTTGAATATCTCTAGGATGCCTGTGGTCTGGTCCCAAACCACAGGCCGCAATTCACCGCGTGGCGTCTATCACCGGTGCACTATCAATAACAATAATGTACTAATGTGAAAGAGTCCCTATCTGGGGCCTTCCCTACAGCACAACATGCTAAGGATCGTCAGGGTCTAGCTGGGACCTAAGGGGTATCTGGCCTAGTCATGCGAAGCACTTCTCCCTGGACTTTACCTCATCCCTTGCTGTCCTGCTCCCAACTGGCGTGCGGTTCTTAGCGTGCCAAATGTATCTTTCTTTCCTTAATCATAACCCTTCAGAGTTACTGAAGCAAACCAGTTGCTGGGTGTCACAGTTTACATAAGTGACACTGTGTGATTGATAAGGTGATCTTTAGAAATACAAGGGTGAACTAGTTGCTGGATTTTAATGGCTAAAGGGAGGACAGTGTATGTTTGTTCAAGCGCGTTACCTCGCTGTACACCCTGATTGTGATAAGCAGTTAACTCCCCTCTCAGGAGCACTGGAGTGCTACAGCACACACAGAGCAGGCTGCAATGTGCTGATCGAATGCTCCGTTAGTATGGCACAGCTGCACAGACCAATGTATGTTTGATCGATCGCGTTACCTCGCTGTGCTCCCTGATTGTAATAAGTAGGTGTAAGCTCCCCTCTCAGGAGCTCCGGAGTGCTGCAGCACACTCACAGAGCAAGCTACAATGTTCTGGCTCCAGATCTAATGCTCCGTGAATGTAGCACGACAGCACAGACCTGAGGCTACAATAATGTATGTTCGCAGAGCCCTCCGTGAGGAGCTGAGGGAGAGCAACAGCAGATATCTGCTCGTGTAACGATGGAGAGCGGATCTCAGGCGGTCATGCTCATTGCCTGTATATTATTTGCTAGCTGTGATCAGAGTAGTTGCGTCTGCCTGTTAACTATATTGGTGGCGTTTGGAGCCACTCAACTCAAATATCGCAACCTTATATCTTAACTAAGCATTTTTCTCAGTAACTAGTTGATGTTGCCATATTACTCCGAGCCTACGTCGACGATCGTTTCGCTTAAGTTCTTTATCAAGACTGTCAGGCTAGTAAAGAAGTGTCTCCCTATTGGATCTTTTTATGCACCATAAAGTAAGCTGATTGGTTGAGGCAGCTTCCTCATAGGATATCTGTGATTCGTGGGTTGTGGTGTGGACACGTCATAATTCTAAGCTATGATACTGTATTTGTAGCCATCCATTTGTATAATTCGGTGACTTATAGTAACGTCAAATTGTGGTTCGATACTGTTAGTAACAGTAGCTAAAGGTAAGTATAATTGTAAATGAGATGTAACAGATAATATATTATATGGTTACCATGTTACTCAATAGTGTAAAAGTTATGTATAATATGTTGTAACATATATAACACTGTGGTTTCATATGAATGATCCTGGTTTTTAAATGAATGAGTTGAAAAGGAAACCCTCATTGAGTCCTTGTGGGGAGAGGGTACTTTCTGTAATAGATGTGCAGTAAGAGATAGGCTGAATCAGTCACTCTAACTGATTGGTTGTTGTACTTGACCTAAAATGACTCTGTCACATGGTGTACAACAACCAATCAGATTGGGGAATTGGTTCCCACGATCTGATTGACTGAGATACCATGTGACGCTAGCTTAGTGACGTCATGTTAAAGGGAAATGAAGCACAGCCATTCTGATTGGCTGGCATCATTCCCTTTAAATTATGTAATTAAAAAAAATAATAATAGTTATTTTGCCCATTACTGTACTGTATGTGTTTGGTGGGGGGGGGTGTATTTATTTAAGTGTAGGACATGTTTTATTTTTTTATATACAGGATTGTCACTGCAGGGCTGCGGGGACCCATGGGGATCACCTGAGGACCATCAGATGCCCACATGAACCACCTGAGGACCCCCGGATGTCAACGGTACCATCTGCGGACCAACGGGGGACACCTGCGGGAAAGAACCGGGGCCCCACAGCTGTGGGGGCCCGCGGAACTGCAGGGACCACTCAAGGGCCCCAGACCTCTGTGGGTACTACCCGAGGGCCCCAGACACCTGTGGGGATGACCCAGGGACCCCCAGACACCCGCGGGACTACCCGTGGACCCCATTGGGGCCTGTGGTGACCCACAGGGACCACCTGGAGGCCCACGGCACCTAGCAGGGCCCCTCAGACACCCGTCTGTACCCCTTGGGGTGCACTGTGGGGCCCGCGGAAACCCGTCGGGACCCCTGGGAACCCCCTTTGGCCTGGAGTATTAATCCTGTGTATAAAATAATAAATCATGGTTTTATGGGGGTGCGGGAGCACAGGGGGTGGGTTGTGTATTGGTGCTTACTACAGTAAATATTTTTACATTTAAATTATATTCCTAGTATAGATGAGCATGGGGTCTCTGGAGCAGAACCGCATTGGTTTCAGGTGCGGGGACCCCCTGATTCCCGAGATACAGGCCCCGGTATGGGGTGCCGGTATCCCTCTGCTTTGTTTACATCCCATGTGGATTTTAACATGGAGGAGATACTGGCATCCCATACCGGGGCCTGTAACTCGGGAAGTAGGGGGTCCCAGAGGCTGAAATCAACTTTGTTCAGCTCAGGAGACCCCCTGCTCACGCAAACTATGAATAAATAAAATGTAAGCAACTTCATTACCTTAGCAGCTATCCACAGTTTGATACTAGTGTGAGGGAGCAGGGGGTCTCCTTAGCTGAACAAAGTTGATTTAAGCCTTGGGAAACACCTACTTCCAGAGGTACAGGCCCCGTATGAGGTGCCGGTATCCCTCTGCTTTGTTTAGATCCCATGGTTATGTGACCCACAGGATTTTAACATGGGGATTCCGGCACCCAATAACGGGGCCTGTATCTCGGGAAGTAGTGGGTCCCAAACCTGAAACCAATGCGGTTCAGCTCCGGAGACCCCCTGCTACATTAGTGTAATGTTAGAATGTTAATAAAAACCCCGCGATCACCTGTGAGAGCGTGCAGTTAGAGTGACTGATTCAGCCTCTTACTGCATGTCTATTACATAAAGGCAGACCCCAGTAGGATTCACACAGCAGGGACCCCTGCTGTGTTACTCCTGCGGGCCATTAGTCTGCCCCGACACAACTCATGAGGATCACGAGCATATCTCGAGAATCCATTTAGAGATTTGTTGAAATAACGGCCGCTGCATCTGTACATTAATATTGATCTTACCTTTAGAAGCGTTGGCCCTCTGAATCCCGGGGAATCAGCAAGCTCTCCTCTGGTGACATCACGAAACACAATCCAACGCCATCCACGATGAAGATCTGGACCAAGTAACAAAATTCTTCTTTCTTTCATGTGGTATCACTTTCTTCTTTCTTCATCTGTGACCATTTCTTTCTTTTCTTTATCTTCTTTCTTTATCTTCTTTCTTTATCTTCATCTGTCACTCCAACCCCATGTTAGATCCACGATATTGCCTCCCCGGCTTTTTGAGCTCAAATGAGCCGTCATGGCCTTAAATACGGCCTGTGATGTCACATTTGATTGGCAAATGGTTCTCACGCCTGTGATTGGCTGTGAAAATCATGTTCCTTTTTTTTTTCAGTGACGTCATATATTATTGTGTATTTTGGATAGTCTGGCTTTTGTATTCGGGTGACCATTGACTGCTATAGTAGCTTATCATGCCCATATTATATGGGTATGATGTACTACTATAACAATCAATGGGTACAAGGTGGGTATAGTGGGTCCGGGGTGGGTGGTTAGGCCTCCCGGGTGGGACGCTGTGCATAGTGGGTTAAACCCTTAATTACTATAGAGGTTATTAACCGCTATGGTGATTAAAGGATTAGGGGCCATTAGAATGTAGTATGTATTCTTTCTGGCAACGGAGGACATGGACCTGACGAGGATGCCCTTCATACTGCCAGGGGTAAGTAGAACAGTTTTTATTTACTTTATTTATGCTGCATGGCTAATGTTTTGTTTAATAATGGGCAAATAATGTATTATCCATATCTGGATAATAGTTATTTTGCACATTACTGTACTGTATGTGTTTGGAGGGGGTGGGGGGATGTATTTCTTGAAATGTAGGCCATGTTTATTTTTTTAAATATAGGAATGCTACCACAGGCCAGTGGGGACCCCCAGACACCACCCGAGGACCCCCGGACACCGACAGGGACCACCTGAGGACCTACGGACACCTGTGGGGAAGAACCGGGGGCCTGACAGCTGTGGGGGACCTGCAGGGATCACCTGAGGGCCCCCAGACACCTGTGGGGGAGACGTGGGGACCCCCAGACACCCACGGGGATGACCCTTGGACCCCTACTTCCCGAGATACAGGCCCCGTTATGGGGTGACGGTATCTCCTATGCATGTAAATGTCTTGCGTCACATGATCGGGACATTTCCATGCATAGGATATACCGGCACCCTATAACGGGGCCTGTATCTCGGGAAGTATGGGGTCCCCGGACCGGAAATCAACGCGGTTCAGCTCCAGAGACCCCCTGCTCCATTACTGTAATTTTTTTAATTAAATAAAACCCCTGCGATCGCCTGTGAGAGGTGCGCAGATAGAGTGACTGATTCAGCCTATCTCTTATTGCGTGTCTATTACAGAAAGGCAGACCCCGGTAGGACTCACACAGCAGGGACCCCTGCTGTGTTAATCTGATGGGCCATCAGTCTGCCCCGGCAAAACTAGTGAGGATCACGGGCATATCTCGAGAATCCATTTCAAGATTTGTTCGAATAATGGCTGCTGCATCTGTACAGTAGGAGGGCATACTGGTAAGTGCATCTGCAAGGGGTCACGTTTATGTATCAGGTGTATAGTGTTAGCCACAGAGGTACTCATATGCTTCATTAAGCAGATGTGTTTTATGGTGGGTCTTAATGGTGGATAGAGAGGGTGCTAGTCGGGTTTTGAGGGGAAGGGCATTCCAGAGGTGTGTGGCAGTCAGTGAGAAAGGTTTAAGATGGGAGAGGGCTTTAGATACAAAGGAGGTAGAGAGAAGACATCCTTGAACGAAACACAAGAGTCAGGATGGTGCATAGCGAGAAATTAGGGCAGAGATATAAGGAGAGGCAGAAGAGTATAAAGCTTTAAAAGTGAGGAGGAGAATTGAATGTGTGATACGGGATTTGATAGGAAGCCAAGAGAGGGAATTCAGCAGGGGAGGCGCTGAGAAATATTTAGGAAAGAGTAGAGTGATTCTGGCAGCAGCGTTTAGGATAGATTGTAGGTGAGGCAGGAAGGCCGGAACAGCAGGAGGTTTCAGTAATTGAGATGGGAGAGAATGAAGGCCTGTGTCAGAGTTTTAGCAGTCGAGCAACACAGGAAAGGGCGTATCTTTGTGACATTTCAGATGAAAAAGCGACAGGTTTTAGATACAGTAAGTTTTGAATGTGAGAGGAGAAAGTGAGAGAGGAGTTGAGTGTGACCCCCTAAGCATCGTACTTGTGCTACTGGGTGTATGACTGAACTTCCAACAGTAATGTGGAAGGAGGTAGTAGGGCCAGGTTTGGGAGAAAGTATGAGGAGCTCTGTTTTTGCCATGTTAAGTTTATGTCGGCGGAGGGCCATCCAGGATAATATTGCAGAGACATTCAGAAACATTGGTCTGTACAGCAGGTGTAAGGTCAGGGGTCAAACATTACATTTGTGTCTCATCAGCATAGAAGTGATATTTGAACCCAAGAGATGTGATTATGTCACCTAGAGAGAGTGTGTACAGAGAAAAGAGGAGAGGTCCTAAGACAGAGCCCTGGGGTACCCCCAAGAGGTCGATAGAGGAGGAGTTGTTGGCAGAAGAGACGTTGAAAGCACGATCAGAGAGGTAAGAGGAGATCCAGGCTAGAGCTTTGTTACAAACGCCAAGAGTATGGAGTATGAGAAGGAGAACAGGGTGGTTCACAGTTTCAAATGCTGCAGAGAGGTTATGTAGTATGAGCAGAGTGTAATGACCTCTATCTTTGGCAGCATGGAGGTCATTAGTTATTTTAGTGAGGGCTGTTTCACTGGAGGAAGCAGTGCAGAAGTGAGATTGAAGAGGGTTTAGGAGAGAATATGTATTGAGAAAATGGAGCAAGTGAGAGAATACAAGACGTTCAAGGAGTTTAGAGGCATATGGCAGGAGGGAGACAGGCCTACAGTTAGAAATAAATTACAATAAGACAGCAGGGCTGCAGCCTAGATTTTTAGTATCACGGTTTTTTTTTAGGGTGGGGGGAAGGGGATGGTAGGGGACTATTTTTTTTTTTTTTTTTAAACCATCTTATTATTTACAGATATATTATTAGTTTTAGATTAGATATAGATTATGTTTTCTTTGATTAGCGATCTGGCACCTTATTGCCTAAATAAACTCCAATTTGTGAAACAAAAGAAATACAAAACCCTTTTTTGTGCATGATTTCGTTTTTTTTACTCCATGGTATTTAAAAAGCACTACTTGTGTACATGTGTGTAAGGGATCCGCTCCTGGGATTGGCTGCAACTCATCCTTACAGAGCTATAGAGCTCCCAGACAAATCCCTCCCTGAACTGGCAATCGGGATCACCTGCTCCTGGAATTACACTGCAGTCTGCTTGATGCTGCCTTCTATGCAGCTCTGCCCCTATTGGCTGTCTATGCTTTTTAGAGTCAGCCCTTCCCCCACAGGAACCCAACCAATAGTTATAAGCATCTATATGCTTTTATTCGAATATATATATATATATTGAGATATACTGCACAATTGGCTTCTCTTATTATTCCCTGGGTACATCCACTACGAAGGAAAGGAGAAACAAGGGGTTTACGTTTGGGGATTTCCTGTCCTATTGTCTGTCAGAGCGAGGAGTATCTCTGTATTGCCCTATTGAAAAGGAGGAAAGTGTGAGTGAATTACTTTTCACCTATAAACTAACACATCTGGTTGAAATTGTACCATACCATGTTGCTTTTATTATTCTTTTACATAACGATGACGTGAATGCTGGCGCTCCCCTGAACCTTTGAAGAATTCTTCCCCCCAGGAAGCAGCTGAGCATAATTCTGAAATCACTGTGTTTCTGGTAACCTGTGCTTGCCACAAGCACCCCTGCCTTAGCCATTCCTGTTTCCCGTGCTGAAGCGCTGGAGTCCCCAGCACTAAAGCTTCATTCTTACTGTGGTCTGTCTGAATATTTTCCTTGCAGAGCCCTGCATCGTTGTTCCTGTTGCCTGTCTGCTTAATCCCCTTGCAGAGGCCTTCATCATGGCCTGCTCCTGTTCTCCTTGCAGAGGCCATTCCTACGCTGTATCTTCTACGCTGTAGCCCTACGCACCTGCCTTCCTGTTACCGAACCCTGCCTGTGTCACCGACTACGCTCCTGTGCCGCCTGCCTTGACCCCGGCCTGTGCTTTCGACCATCACTCCTATGCCGCCTGCCTTGACCCCAGCCTGGATAACATTAACCCTGCATTCTCCAACCCGACCCGGCTACGCACGACAATGAAATACGCAATCCGGACCCGGCTTCGTGGTCTAAGGTCGGTGTATATCTATCCTCACCTCAGCCCCGCGGTCCGGTCCTGGTTTGTGGTAAGCATAACCATTACAATGGGAGCCCGTGCTATCAAGTTATAAAACCATTTAACACTAAAGAAGCTAGTATGTTAAGTACTGAAATTAAGCCTTGTGCATATGATCCTGTTGAAGGTATTTGTACTGATAACACATTGCTCTGTAGCATTTCAGTACAGAAAGGGCTGGTACAGTAGCACATTGCCTTGCCAGAGATTATGGGTATCCACAGCACAGCAATGCATTATTAGTAGATTGTGAAGCCTACTGAGGCAGAGATGGGCTAATAGCAAAAGAGAGGAAACCTGCATGAAAGTTATAGTACGTTTGTCGTACACATTTCTGTGATCATATTTCTGTCATGAACCCCTTTTAAGTAAGAACTGGGTTTAATTTGACTTTGATCTGTTACACAGAAATGTGTTTGTCATCTCAGACCAGGTAGATTTTGTTTGCATAGGCATATAAAAGGAACAAGGAGCCCAAATGATGTATATCAATATTATACCGTGTCATGTAACGCCGTCATCTTTACTTCCTCTTATATACTGTATATTCTCCAAGTTGGTCACTGACACACCAAAGGTAAAATTGATGGAAATTTAGTTGACACATTGACATTACCTATTGCATCGTTAAATTGACATTTTAAACAATTTAATTTCACAAATACCATTTAGCTACCCAACATCAGAAGTGTTCAAGAAAAAGCTTAAAGCACAAATATTAAATAAACTTTGTAAAACAAGAGATACAATATGGTGCACAGTCTCCTAACATTACCCAGCCCTGGAATTGTACAAATCAAAACTTCCAGATCATAACACAGGTGTTTTGGAAAAATGCCCTGTCATCTGACAAGGGTGCTTATAGTTCCTGGTATGATGGGCGAAGATTTGCATCATGCTTTTAGTAGATGTACACATTTTGTTTTGTCCATTACCTGGTTTGTCACAAGATTAAACAAGGACCTACAATGGTAAAATAATTCTCCCTTTGACCCTATAATATAGAAGGACCAAAGTAAGCTTACAATGTTAAGTTCCATAAGGATAACTAAGGCCCTGGCTTTTGGTTCTTATCCTAATGAATCCTGGACTTATGCTACTTAAAGTCCTTCTTTCTTGTTGCCATTATTTTGAATGTCTCAGAATTAAAGGTTGAAATGGCATCTTCATCTATAAATTTTACCTGTAAAGAGTATACATATCTAAGCAGGTGTGACACTAATCTGCCAAGCGGTTCTCCCATGTAGCATATTATAACAACATATATGAGCTTTATTGAGACTGGATCACTGAAGCCGCACCTTGCCCAAGTCCTTACACAAACTTTCAGTTATGATGCCAATGTAAACCATAAGAAACCTTGATTGGTTAGTAAGGAAGCATGAGAGGGAGGGAGATTGGAACCAAAAGAGAGAAATATCATATGATGGAAAAACCAATAGGGAAAAGTAGGAACGGTTGAATAATAAAGAAGATTAAACACAGAAATGCATTTTATTTAGCCCCAGTGATTACTAGAAGGACATGCAACATATTTCTTAGCAAAACATTCCTGTCTTCTTAAGTACTGCAGGAGAATTCAGGCCAAACCAGAAATGATGAGGTTAAAGTGTCACAAAATAACTTTAAATACATGATATTGTATAATTCTTTAAATAGGTAGAATCATGTACAGAGAACAGATAGCTCCCCAGAATCATATTCTAGGTTTTGACTTCTTTAGTTACCCAACCATAGCTTTATCTATACTCGCCATGCAGTATCACAGATATCTTTCTTGTTAGTGGGAAAGCCAGCATAAGAGAAGCCGCCTACATACTGTACAGTATTTTAACTCAGCTGATTGTGATGTGTATGCTAGACCTATTTAGTAACAGTAACTAGGACACAAATGCTACTGTTGTGGAAATGGAAATTATTATAACAGCTGAGAGTAGAGTGTAAAACAAATAGGTAACGGGTGACTCTTGTTATAGTTTTGAATAGCTGGACAATAGCTGAAAAAGCACTTGTCCAAGTTACAATATCTATAATATCAAACTAGTCATTACTTGAAACTTTAGTGTTAAATAATAGGCCATACAGGAATCCACATTAACTTAACAAATAAACATGTTAAGTGCCATAATATATTGCCTTACAAAATGTACCCAGTACTAGGAAAAAGTATGGTAGGTGCAATTCAGATTTCATAAGACCAGCAGCAAAGATACTTTTAGAAGTATAATAACATTTCATTTTTATTATGTACAATTTAAAACTTCTCTGGACCCCTAATAAATAAAAACACTTAAAATACCATCTACACGCGAGCAACACACTAAACAAACTATATATATTATGGCTATTTATTATAGTCCTTTTTATCATGTAACTCCGCTGTGTTCTGTGAGGCCTTTCAAAAAATATTCTATTATATTTTGTTACAAAGTTAAATATTTAGAAAAACCAATTGGACAAAAAAACAATTGGACAGTAAACTTAGTGAATTCATGAGGGAGACTGAGAACAGGAAACGTAACAAGTTTCAGAGAGATGCACGAGACTATACAACAGGACAAGTTTACAACTGGCAATGGAGAAGGGACGAGAACGGACGGGCATCCCACAGAATATTTTCTCGTCCCACAAGAGGATAATTAACAAAGAAAATCCACAGGGAGTGATTTATTGGATAGCAGAGAAAATGTATCTTTTTTTTTAGGAGATGACCCTGGACGCCACCCCTGCGCCATATGGGAAGGGTGGGTAAGAAACATAGGTGCTGGAGACACCAGTTGGCTCCAGTACAAACAAGATCCCAGCTACTGTACACACCTGGTGGTAAATATCTAGCACAAACACCTCACTGTCACCTACTACCTACTGCACCGACACACTTTATTCGAGCAAATACCCAGTATGTACCTGGCAGATACCTGGAATGCGCCGCTCCTCACCTCTGACAAGCCCCGTTGCGTTTGCC
This sequence comes from Ascaphus truei, assembly GCF_040206685.1. Classification (NCBI taxonomy): domain Eukaryota; kingdom Metazoa; phylum Chordata; class Amphibia; order Anura; family Ascaphidae; genus Ascaphus; species Ascaphus truei. The sequence continues at coordinate 137,339,421 of NC_134487.1, forward strand.
TTCCCAGCCTGGGTTCATGCCTGGCTGACGGGCGGCTGATCTGTTAAATGATAATGATTAGGATTTAATAGGCTGCAATGCTTCGCGTGTCTACCAGATGGCATAAATTCATGAATTGTAATGCAGTATATATATATATATACTGTGCAGTATTGCAGCCAGTGGGAATAAAATGCTTCAATCCCTGCTTGGAAAATAACCCAATGCACTCGGGCAGAAAACAGTCACAAACCTCAATACACCCGGGTATACCCGAATTTGTGGGACTAGCCGAGCTCGAATAAAGTGTGTCGCCAGTGTACTACCTACTACCAATATCAATTTTCTCCAGCTGGACAACGAACTAGCCATTTTTAAGAGCTCCGAGACTAAAAAGGGTTTCTTTCAGAGGAAAGACACAATTTCTGAAAGATAAATAATATAATAGGGAGTGATACCCCTTTAGCCATACTGACAGAGGGCCTGAGAACCAAAAGTCGATTCAATCCCTCTAAGAATCAACACACTATTTAAATATTCCTCAGACTCTGATGAAAAATGACATTGAGAGTCTGAGGATACAGACCTTACATACTCATCCTCAGGAGTCTAATCTCTTACACCACAAAAGAAAAATACTGACTGATATGAACCAGAATAAAAAACATGATCATTAAACCAACAGTCAAAGGTATAGCTTTGGTTATAATGAACTGGGTGTATTATAATTATTTTTTTATTTATTTATTAAATGTTTTAGCAGGAAATAATACATTCAGAGTTGCCTCTTGTTTTCAAGTATGTCCTGAGCACAGAGTTATAACAATACATGGTTACTTTAAATGAATAGAGGTTATACAGTCAATTCATATGCATTTCATGGACCGTTAGAGTTGGGTAAAGAGGATAAAAAAGCTGGTGTGTTTCAGATTGAAATAAAACAGCTTTAAAATTACCAAACATCAGCAAACAACAGCAAACGACTCACACCCTTTAGCTCCCCTTCGGCTGTGCCAAAGGCTGTTCGCCTTTGGGGCGACACCGATGTAGACTGAAGGGGCTCAGTTTGAATGCAACTATGGTTTCAAAGTCCTTTGTCCTCCTGGGCCATTAACATTCGAAAGAGGATTTCTCCTCTTTGAGGATTCGTTTTACATTCAAAGATGTGTGACTGCGATGGGATCAAATGTTGCACCCACATACGCCAACATCTTCATGAATAACTTTAAACAGACATTCGTGTATGGAGACCATAACTTCATACAATATGGGTGTATGTGGGTGAGGTACATTGACGATGTGTTCCTTCTGTGGACTGGAAACAAGTCACACTATGGACATTTATTGATCACCTTAACCAAGCACTAGAGAGCATTAGCTTCACTATGACATTCAGCAAAAGAAGGATTAACTTCTTGGACACCATTGTCCATAAAGACAAGGACAGACTAGAGACTGACCTCTTTATCAAACCCAAGGACAGAGACAACTTACTACACTAGAAGAGTTACCCACCAGAAACGATCAAAGGACTCCCTTAAGTTAGTTTGTCAAGTTGAAAAGGATAATCAGCAGTGGAGACGATATCAGTGAGAGTCTGGACAGGATGGAAACAAAATTTGCTGAAAGAGGCTATCCTCCTCCATTACTGAGACAGCAATAAGAAAGGGTAGATGGACTGACAAGATGAAACCTTTTAAAAACCAAGAAAGAGAATTAAAAAAAGAAATCCTATGTCCCCTTTGTCTCTACCTACAATAAGGTCTAGGATATTATGTGTAGACGTTAAACATTGTTCAAACATGACAGACAACTGAAGATATATTTGCAGCCCCATCTCTGTACTCATACAAAAGAGGCAAAAACATTCAGGACACTTATCGAAGTGGAAATAAGAGGCTCTACTGTAAACCAGAGGTTTCTCACAAAACTAAAACGTGATATGTATAGGTGTTGCAGCACAGGAGGGAGATGGCTTCATACAACCAAAGACATGCCACATCTACTACATCAAGCAGCAATTCACATGTCTGTCTACATTTGTTGTATACCTTATTAAATGTCTCAAATATGAGGAACAAAAACAGTTAGTTAAAGATAGAATCTGCCAGCACAAGGCTGCTATATGCAGAAAAGATGGTGAGGCCCCAGTAGCACCCTACTTCTTGCAGATGGGCCACAATCCCAGCAAACTGTATTTCAAGATCTTTGATCAGGTACTAAGAATTCGACTCCTACAAAAGGAGGCCAACTGGATAAGAACACTTGATATGCTTGTCCTGAATGGGATGAACAAAAACCCGTACCCCTGGACGGCAGTCCTGATTTGGAACTATACATGGACCTTAGCTGTGATCCTTATCCTCCATCTTGGGATCCCCCCACATCTATCCTGACCATTATGCCTTATTCACTATGTCCTCGTTATCCCTCTGTATCCCCTTCCCCTGCTGATATTTACACACACCACACTAATGATATACACCTCAGGTCTAAAAGACTTTGGGGCCTATTCACTAAACTTTGATAAGTTAATTAACACATCGAACATGTTGGCATGTTCCTACCTCACAGTATGACATTTGTGTAAAAACGGTATTCACTAAAGCATACCACATTGTTTTTACCATTTGTAACAAAAATGACATACCGCACTAGTTTATAGTTGCTTTACAAGCGAAATGAACTTAACATTCAATTTCACTCCAGCTACTGTATCTGGAAGAGAGGTTGCATCTTCCTGAACAGCTCTTTTTTTGTACATAGTATTGAAACAAGGGGTCTCCTTCTTCCCGAGAAACAGTAATGAAAGGGTTAACCCCTCCTGGGCCTAACCACCCCCCCCCCCCACACCCCAGGGCAACTACAACCTCCACCCATCCCCTCCATCACTAACAAATTAAGTACTGCTGTTTAACCCCTTCAATACCTTAGCAGTTAGCCACTAAGGTAATGATGCTAGGCTGTAATTTTACTTTTATTACATAGGATTGAAGCAGGGGGTCTCCAGAGCTGAAAGTCATGCGGGTCAGCTTCGGAGTCCCCCAACTTCAATCTTATCTGATAAAAATAAATTATACTCTGTCTGATGCAAATCGCTTATCTGATCTTACCATTCATTAGGTGATAAATAAATTCCACAAAACCAGACCGTGGTGCACAAAGTGTTCTCATGCCTTGTCATTGTACAGACGAAAGTAAGTCTTTCTACATCTGTATGTGGGAAAGACGTGATACCAACTGTGGAGGCCGGTGTTAGAACATGTAGGATCAGATAACAAGCAATATACACCCATTTCAAAACACATCAATTATGTACATAATGAAATCCAAGTTGCGTAAATGTTTATGGAATAGACCATGAATCGCTAGGTGTCAGAAAAAGGGACAGAAACAACATGCTATTAAAACTAGAATCAAGGTTGAGCCTGTGTCCACAGGGAATACATTAGGGATTATTATATGTAACTTTTATTGGTTGAAATAGTGAAAACGGGATCGCTTATGAGGAATACAGCTGCAGCGGCCGTTATCCGTACATTTACCTGGGTACATTTTGCGTTGTGCCGCGTTTAGGCTGCGATATATTCACAAGTTTTGCCGCTGTAGACATTAGGCCCATCAGATTAACACAGCAGGAGTCCCTGCTGTGTGAGTCCTACCGGGGTCTGCCTGTCTGTAATAGAAGCGCAGTAAGAGGCTGAATCAGTCACTAAATGCGCGCCTCTCACGATAGCGATAGCCGGGGGGTTTATTTAATTTTAAACATTGCAGTAATGTAGCAGGGGGTCTCCGGAGCTGAACCACATTGGTTTCAAGTCCGGGGACCCCCTGCTTCCGGAGATACAGGCCCCGTTATAGGGTGCCGGTATCTCCTATAAATTGAAATGTCCCGGTCAAGTGACGTGAGACATTTCCATGCATAGGAGATACTGGCACCCCATAACGGGGCCTGTATCTCGGGAAGTAGGGGGTCCCTACTTGGTTCAGCTCCGGTTCAGCTCCGGTTCAACATGGTTCAGCTCCGGAGGCCCCCTGCTACATTACTGTAATGTTTAAAATTAAATATCTAGTAAGCACCAATACAAAACCCACCCTGTGCCCCCACATACTGGGAAACCAATATTTATTTTTATAAACAAAATATTAATACCCCAGGCTGGCGGGGGTCCCCAGGTGTTCCTGACGGGTGTCCACATGCCACACAGTGCACCTCTGGGTGGTCCCCACTAGGCTCCGTGGCCTCCAGTTGGTCCCAACGGGTCACTGCAGGCCCCAATGGGGTCCACGGGTGGTCCTCGTGGGTGTCTGGGGGTCCCCGGGTCAACCCATGGGTGTTTGAGGTCTTTTGGGTCATTCCCACAGGGGCCTGGGTGCCCTTGGGTGGTTCCCATGGGTCCCTGGGGGACCCTCAGGTGGTCCCCGTGGGTCCCTGGGGCTCCCACAGCTGTGGGGCCCCCAGTTCTTCCCCACAGCTGTCCCCCATGGGTCCTCAGGTGGTACCCGTGGACATCCTGGGGTCCCTGTGGGTCCCCACAGGCCTGCGGTACCAATCCTGTATTTAAAAAATAAACATGGCCTACATTTAAATCAATACCCCACCCCCCGTACCAACCCCCACAACCCAACCAAAACACATACAGTACAAAAATGGGCAAAATAAATATTATCCAGATATGGATAATAGATTATTTGCCCATTATTAAACACAACATTATCCATGCAGCATAAATAAAGTAAATATAACAGTTCTACTTAACCCTGCCAATATGAAGAGCGTCCTCGTCAGCTTACTACAGGGCCATGCCATCCGTTGCCAGAAAAAATCATAGCAAAATACACTCTAATGGACCTTAGCCCCTTAATCACCATAGCGGTTAATAACCGCTATAGTAATTAAGGGGTTAACCCACCCTGCCCCCTACCCACCCGGGAGGCCTAATCACCCACCCCTGACCCACTATACCCACCCTGTACCCATTGATTGTTATAGTAGTAAATCATACCCATATAATATGGCATGATAAGCTACTAAAGCAGTAAATGGTCACCCTGACTATCCAAAATACACAATAATAAATCCTAGAGTATACAACAAGCACCTAAATCCCCAAACTGTAAAATTAAAAGCAATAGGCAATCAATCAATTACATAAATAAAGCCACTAGCCAACCAATCAATTAAATAAATAAAACCACTAGCCAATCAATTAAATAAATCATACCACTAGACAATCAATTAAACAATTCACACAACTAACCAAACAATACATTCCATATATAAAAGCAGTAGTCAACACTTCAATTAATTAATTCATCCACTAGGCAACACATAAATTAAACCATTAGCCAACAAATTACAGTACATCATTAAATAAAAACGCCCAACAATCTGTAAAAAAAAATACAAATCAAAACAAGCCATCACAATTAGCACAATTTAATCAAAACTATAAACATACATAGAAAATATAACAGTCAATAGAAGAAATGCATTTGCCAAAAAATGCATTGGCTATTACTGTATTCATCTGTACCATAAACAGGTACAGATTAATACATTAGCAGTCAATGGGCATTGAAAAACATAAAAATAGAAAAATCCAATCCAAAAACCTGTAAAAATACAAGTACATACATTCAATATTGATCTTACCTTTAGAAGCGTTGGCCCTCCGAATCCCGTAAATCAGTAAGCTCTCCTCCGGTGACATCACAAAACACAATCAACCGCCATCCATGGTGAAGATCCTGGCCAGGTAACAAAATTCTTCTTTCTTTCATCTGGTATCACCATCTTCTTTCTTCATCTGTGACCATTTCTTTCTTTTCTTTATCTTCTTTCTTTATCTTGTTTCTTCATCTGTCAATCCAACCCCATGTTAAATCCACAATGTTGCATCGCCAGCTTCTTGAGCTGAAATGAGCCGTCACGGACTTAATATGGTCTGAGACGTCACATTTGATTGGCAAATGGTTCTCACGCCTGTGATTGGCTGTGGGAATCATGTGCCCTTTATGGGGGGGGGGGGGGAGTGACGTCATGTAAAGGATGTGAAGCCAGCCAATCAGAATGGCTGTGCGTCCTTTCCCTTTAACATGATGTCACATGGGTCTACTACAGCCAATCAGATTGGGGATATAGTTCCCACAATCTGATTGGTTGAAGTACCACATGAGGGCAGCCATTTTAGATTTAGTGACGTCATGTTAAAGGGAAAGGAAGCATTTGGATCCTCTTGATTTGGAATTATTAAGGACTTTTTGGTTGAGCACTGGTAATCTGTTTTTATATATATATATATATATATATATATGTATATATATATATATATATATATATGCAGTGTTCGACAAACCTATACATTTGCTCGCCCCGGGCGAGTGGATTTAACCCCCGGGCGAGTAAATATTGGCCCAAGCAGCACACGTTTGGTACTAGGTGGCGAGTAGATTTTTTTGTGTGGCGAGTAGATTTTTTGCTGATTTGTCAACCACTGTATATATGTATATATATATATATATATATATATATATATAAAAACACAAAAAAAACGGGCGCACTCATAGCGTATAAAAGTATAACAATGAGTTTATGGATAGAAGGATTTAAAAATACACACTCACAAACATAGCTGAATATAAAGCATTTTTGAGTAAAAACTCTGTGTCCTTGCAGGGACCGAAATCCACGAGGGACGCTGCCTTTCCCTTGCTCCGGCATCACAGAGTGAGTTCTCTTGATCCAAATCTCGCGAGAACTCGGTGACGTCAGTAGGTTTTAACCGGAGTGAATTTGCAATGAAAAACGGGCTGGACGGCTGGGCGGCTAAGTAAAATGCTATCAGCACAGCAAAGATACGCTGTAGCTCATGAGTGGAGTACAATAAACATAAAAACTGGACAGTAATCACCACTGCACTCTCATATATATATATATATATATATATATATATATATATATATATATATATATATATATATATATATATATATATATATAACACAACTTATATTATTAACATCGATACACTTGACTTGAGGCAATGTTTTTCTAACATAATAGAGTCTGTTTGTTTTAAATTATAACACTTATTAACAGAGATATCCCTATTGTTTATTCATTCATTTATATGGGTAAGCATTATTTAAAATTGATGGGAATTCACAATTTGCATATAGGGTGAAGATTACACCTTTGAAGGATTAGCGTGTTATTAGTCCAAGAAATAATATAATATGGATTAAAAGGTTATATAAGACTCAACTAGCCGACATTACATAAAAACAAGTATCAATAGATGCCAAATATGAAAAATTGACACAATAGGGCCTATTCACTAAACTTCAATAAGTTCAGTGCATTACTGAGCAGGTTTACATGTTCTTACCGCACTATAAGAAATTTGTGTCAAAACGGTATTCACTAAGAAAAATCGCAAGTTTTTTATCATGCGCTTAAAAAAAGTCACACCACGTTGTGTTTGCTTGATGAGCGACATGTCGCTCCAGCTGTCTGAGAGCTGCACAGAGAGAGATGCACAGAGAGATGCTGCCTCTCCCTGCACAACTCTTAGGCCTTGCCAGGGTGAAGGCGAGCATGCTCTCGCTTGAGCACTGTGATGTCTTGTGCTGAAGAAGAACGTGCGATTCCTGGCCATTTGAAATTTGTTGCTGTGCGTGCAAGGGGTTGGTGTTGTCGGGGGAGTGGAGCCGTGATGCGCATCACGCTACAAATTCAAGGATCCTTGTCTCTTCAAGCAGCTCTCCACGGAGCGCACACAGGCACTCTAGACCAACACATTGCCGTAATGTATTTAATCGAGATGAGCATGAGTGCACACGCTTGCCCGCTTTCACCCTGGACGAGGCCTTACAGGCGATCTCGCAGTTTTAATTTTAATAACACAGTATTGAAGCAGGGGGTCTCCAGAGCTGAAATGAATGCGGGTCAGCACCGGGGACCCACAGACACAATCCAATGCAGTAAAAATAAACTCTATGATATGCAAATCACGATGTAAGAAACACCAACCCTCTATAACACTGCCTCTGAGATCAGACACATTGTAAGAAACCCCAACCCCATCTAATAGCGTGTTTGACATCAAATGCATTGTAAGGAACCCCAATTCTCTCTATTAGCGTGTCTGAGATCAGACACATTGTAAGAAACCCCAACCCCATCAAATAGCGTGTTTGAGATCAGATACATTGTAAGGAACCCCAATTCTCTCTATTAGCGTGACTGAGATCAGATGCATTGTAAGGAACCCCAACCCTCACTAATAGCGTGTCTGAGATCAGACACATTGTAAGAAACCCCAACCCCATCTAATAGCGTGTTTGAGATCAAATGCATTGTAAGGAACCCCAACCCTCTCTAATAGCGTGTCTGAGATCATATGCATTGTAAGGAACCCCAACCCTCTCTAATAGCGCGTCTGAGATCAGATCCATTATCAATTCTTCTGTATTTGTACAATTTTCAAATTACCTAAAAATTGCAGGGAACCTGTTAAGGATGTACGGGGAACCTAAGTGTTCCTGGGAAAGTGATTGAAAACACTTTTCTAGAGGGAGGTTCTTTAACAATGTAGATATATAAGGGTATTTTGTATCTGGTTTGTAGACATTATTTAAACATTCCCATGCCTGTCCCCCTCCTCTGTTCTGTGTTGATTAATTTGGGAGTAACTGAGCAGGGCTTTCTTTATCTTTTTTGGAATAATTAAAAAATATGTCAAATTAAGAAATGAACAGAAAAAACAAGAACAATACCTTGGTGGGTATTCCCAGCTGCAAAACTGGGGGGAAAGCAGTGCAAAAAACATCATCATATTAAACAAAGAAAAGGAATCCCATATTTCGAAGAGTTTTTTTTTTTTTATCTGGTTTCATTATTTAGCTTGGAGACTTTAGTAAATAACTAATTTGGTGTCTGTTCGCCTTTATTAATGAAGGCCCATATTCACAAACAGGTACTAAGCTAATATGAATGGGAGTAAAGGCATACTAAACCTTAACATTCTTTTGTGCATCTGGGCGACGTTCCTGCCTTTGCTGCCAGTAATCCTCAGCATTTTGGTGTTTTTTGGCCAATTTCCCAATGTTATAGAACTTTCTCACACATTAGTAGAGATCAAAATCTTTGTATAATTTTTAAAGAGCACGTGAAAGCGGTGAGAACCCTTAATGGGTTAGAACCTCCTCTGCTACAATAACATCCCTGCTGGAGCCAAACATATTAAATGTGATGAGAACTTAAAAATACATGTATGTCCTTTTCACCATACTGCCTTAAGAGACTTTTAATTCAGTTTACTGTTGAATGTTGAAAGGAACATAGTGATCATATCTATGCACACTGGAATCAGAGATTAGTATGATTAAACTGTGTTTTTTTTTATCTTTCCAAAGTCACATACACAAAAGGTATTTTCTTTGTGATTCCTCTTTCTGTTGCTCACTGCATAATGGTCACACTGACTTTGTTGCCTAGCTTTGCATCTGGACAGGTTTTTTCGCACTTCTGTGCATTTTGCTCGGAATGTGATCTGCTGCTTACTCTCCTGTGCGATACATTGAATGCTTGCTCTGTGCAGTAGCAACAGCACTTACAGTACTTCCACTACTAAGCAATCAGCAAGTGAAAAGAAGTACAAGGCACGTCATTATTGTTGTTGTCTGTCAGGGGAGAGTTTGTCTCATATGAAAGAAAAACTAAATGGCATGCATTTTGTTCTGATACAACTTTTCCAAAGGATACTAGCACCTCCTGCCTTCCCTCAGCACCTGAACAGACATGGGTTGAAGAAGGGTTATGAAAAATAAGGAACTAGCGTCTTACAGTATTATTTATATTATTTAAGGTGAAAGACTAAAAAAAAGATGTTAACATTGCATGCATGTTTAAACACACACACAGAACCACACTTATTCAGGTTGTATTATCATTAACCCTGCGGGCAGGCCTATTTCATTCATAAATAATGCAAATGCTGGCACGCCAGCTATATTAAGCAGGGCTTTCGGGATTACAAATTCGGTATGTATATTGGTAGTGGGTGATGTTTGGTAATAAGAGAGGGTGTGGTGTTCCAGTACTTCCCTACTTGCAAACCTAAATAAATACATTCTATTTCTTAACGATTTGCGAGAAACTTTGTCACCTTGTTTAAAAGGATTGAGATCTCCTGCATTCAAGCACAGTTAATTTGATTGCACTCTTAATGCTCTGGACAGAACTGCGGACAGGATTTACAGGGCCCAGGATAGAGTACTGACTTGGGCTCCAGGTGATAAGTGCAGAGTGGTGGGTACCTGTAGTAGCAGTGGTGTGAGACAGTATGCAGTATGGGGCCCTATAGGACAGCTGAAGGCGAGTGTGCACACCTATGTGCCAGAGGAAACTTTTGAGGCAGTTAGACTCGATTTCTGCTCGGGTCCAACGTCTGGTCTAGGCTGGACCCGACACTTATCCCGGCTCTCCCGCTTACCTCCTGTACATTGACTACCTTGTACGGGACAACTTTGGATTTTCACTAAGGAGAGCATGTACAGTAGCACCTTGCTAGGAATTTCCCTTTACCCTGCATGTCAGTCCTTGTAGCTGCAGGCAGGGGAGGGGTTAAGTCCTCACTAGGCCCTGACATGTGAGTTAGTCACATTATAGATATTATACAGTATGCTGCCTTTTTAGAAGGGCAGTGTCAGTCACGTTTTCTTCTAGAGATTGCTAGAAGGTCACATTTTCCTGTTGTGACTCTTTTGCAACATGTATTCTGCCCAGATACTGGGGCAGAATGTTGGCCACCCCCTTAGGTATATAAGATGGGTTCCTCCATTTTGGAGGCAGAGCCCAATTAACATCAGGAAGATCCTGTAAGATCTAAGAGGACTCTAGGGAGGTCTCCAGGCTCTCCTAGCCTGTAAATCAGGCAATCACTTTTATTATTTTCAGCATACGGACAGTATCCCAGTGTTAGGGTCTCTCTAGAAAGGATGCTGAGAAATCGCTACACTGCTGTAGGGAGTAGTTCCATCTGCAGGGCTAATAAGGGACCTGGGGTGGACTGACAGTGAGTTCTGGAAAATGGTCTGGATCTGCGACTTTGCAGGGCAAGAGGCTCTATGGGAGAGTTGATCCACTATGTGACTCGCAAGTGAGAGAAACTGATTAGTATTATTTCTGAATGCTAAAACCCAGTCCTGTTGATGTCTGTGTTGCTGACTAATAAACCAGTTAAAAGTTCCTGGCGCCCTTTTCTATTATTACACTCCTCATCAAGAGCCAGCGCGGATTTTCAGCCCTGAGAAGATTAAGGTAACAACTGTGCTATTTATATACACTTTAAGCCACACATAACATATTAGGCAGTCCTCGGTTATCCGACACAATGTGTTACTCAAAATGGCGTTGGATAGCAAAACGTTGTAAAGCGAAACACGTTTTCCCATTGGAACACTGTTTAAATGAAAGGTTCTGTTCCTGAAGGCATTTTTAATGCTAAAATAAGATATGCAGCACACACATAAATTATATAGTGCATATACTGTATTATATATATAAAAATATAACATAATATATAATATAATATAAAAATATAATATATAGTATAATATATATTATATACACATAAACAACTTTGCAAAGCGTCGTAAGAGCGTTGGATAAGCCGTTTTGGCGTTGTAAAAATGAACATAGGTATGCATTGCATAGCGTTGGATAAGCCATTCATTGTAAAATGAAGCGTTGTAAAACGAGGACTGCCTGTACTGTAGAAGATACACACGTACCATGCTTGTACCATAATTACACAATTACTATGCATGTACCATATACACCCACACACACACTGTCGCACTACACATGCACTACGTACAAACACTCCATGTATACATATGCATCATAAACACACATCATACTGCAAACATACATACAGGTAACAGAAATATTTACTAACTAACATTGTATAGAGGAGCTGAAAGGGAAGAGCAGATACAGTATGGAGGTCTCTCCAGTGCCTTCTGGTGGCTGGAAACTGCAGTGTCAAGCAATCCTGCTCTCCCCCTACTACTACTATCACCACTATTATTTTAAACTGATCTACTGGAAGGAGCAATTGCCCCTCTGTTCCCCAGGCCATCCTGTCAAAATAGCAATAAGGAGGGTGAATCCTGCCTTGTTATAGGCTCTGTTGTGTTCTTTCGACCCTAATTGCCGCAGCACATGGGGTTAAGATGCAGCATGTCCTGGCATTGGAGCTGCAAACAGACACTGAGCACGTGCAGATCATTATCCTGAGCCCCGCTGTTTCCTCGCAGCATTAATCCAGCGAGCTTTGTCTCATTACTGGATAATTGTGTGTGCTGCACCAGGTGGCAGAGCATGCAGGGAGGTGGGTGGGTGTCTTTGAACTTGGCTTGGGTGGATACCCGCAGCCCTGTGTGTGACTTTCTCTCTCTGCGCGTTAACTTCCATGTACACCAGCATTAAGCAGCCCTGATCCAAATGAGGGGAACATGATGAGCAGAGTTTATAGAAAAAGGTCTACATATTCCACAACATCAAAATGGGGCCCAGTGAAGTGATGTTTAAATACCCCACGGCCCACGAGAAAATAAAGTCATTCTTCACAATTCCCTCTCTATCCCTATGGCGATTAGGATTCAATTTGGACTGAAATAAAGTTCGGATTTCCAAACAGAAATTCTTTAACAGTCTGTGAGTGTGGTCACTTTCTACTTAGTGACTCAGTGCTAATGAGGGAGACTTGACAAGCACAGAGTCACCTTTGTAATAAAGACCAACCTTTTGTTGTTGTTTTCGGTCCCTGACTCACTGCTCTCACATTGAATTATTCTTCCTCTCCCAGTACAATGAGTGACATCACTCTGTGTGCCTCTAGTATGTATTAACAAACAAACTGCACTATGCTGGGTCAAAATATCTGTAAATATTGGTACCGAACAGATTCACATTCACAGCTGCGAATGTAAAAAATATATATACAGGTAGTCCTCGCTATCCAACGTTTCACTTTACAACGAATGGCATATCCAATGCTTTACAATGCAACCCTGTGGCCGTTTTTCAACGCCAGAATGTGTTATCGACGCCTGAGTGCGCTATCCAATGCTCACTGCCACTGACTAACATGGGGCTCACTTTACAACGGTTTCACTATCCAACGCTTCTTCCAGAAGGGATTCCGTTGATAACCGAGGACTGGCTGTATATATACATACTGTACACACACACTCAGGATAATGCACTTTGGATCTTATTTTGGAAAGATTTATAAAACACTTTAGATTGTAAAACGAAAGGAATGTACTGTATTCAAATCAATCCATATAAAAAAGTAACAGTAAGTGGGTTTGTTAATTAAAAAGAGTACTGCTTCTCTGTACCATCTCACATATCACACTTTAACCACAATGCAAATATGTGTATATGTATATACGTACACACACACATTTATAGAGACCTTATCTTAAGACAATTCTGCTAATATTCTCTAATAGCATCTTGCTGCTCTGTTCCAAGTCATACTTTATTTCTATGTGCAAGATACTGTCGGGGCTGCACAAAAATAGATGATGAAAAGGATTCAGCGGGGTGAGTGGGTGAGGAAGTAGTTAGAGGGTGGTACCATTGCCTGCTGCATGAAGGGAAGGTGACCAATTAGCCTTCCCCTGCTCCTATTTTTTAATGGTTAAATCAACCACTGTCACCATGACAACCATCATAAATATAAAGGGGGAAAAAACACAAAATCCTATGCGCAACGGAATCACTGCACTGAGTAAGGTTATCTCCTGCTCTGCTTCAATGTTTCTTAAAAAATAAAACATATTAAGGCTTTACTAGACCATATAGCAAAGCAAAGTAGTGATATCAGCAAGCAACATTGTTTACATTTTAAAACATTAATTTAGCAACCATGCAGGTAGTTTACATCAGGGCTCTTCATCTGGTGATAAGCAAATGGTCTTCTTGATGTGACCCTTCACTCTGCTGCTAATGTCATACTAGTTTCTGAGGCAGCTAGGGGCAGTTTTTTTTTACCCTACACTCACTTGTATGTAGAACTAAGATAATGAAAATATATATGGTACCAATTATCTCAATTTTAGCAAAATGTGGAAATATAGTATTTTTTAAGTCTTTAAATGTATTGAAAATGACATTACAATAGCTTGTGGCCCTTCTACTGCTATATGTTTTCGGACCTGGCCCTTTCATGAACTAGTTGAGCTAGGATAAAAAAAAAACAATTCTAAGGCCACACTTATAGTGCGTGTGACGGCGACGCAAGAGATGACGTCACCCGTCATCGCCGTCGCCGCTAGCGAAAGTTGTAATTCGCTTTCCAGTGACGTCGTGGGCGACCAGGTGTTTGATTGGTTCAGAGGCTGTCACGTGTGGCGACAGTCTCTGAAAAATAAATTTTGACCAGCTTCAGAAATTCACGCCGCCAGCATCGCTTCCGTCGCTCCGTCGCATCGCGTTACTATAAGTATACGCGACGGCGGCAATACATTTGTTTTGTCGCGACGTCACGTCGCCGTCACTATAAGCGCAGCCTAAGGCGTTGATAATACCGGTGGCGGCCGGGCGCGCTCTGAAACCTGCACTGCTGGCAAGAGGAATCGGGAGGCAACAGGGAGGCGTGCCAGAGGCGTGCCCATGACGTCACATGAGCGGTTCGCCCTCATTGGCTGAACTGCTCAGGTGATGCGGCCGTCGCTCGGGAAAATCAATTTCTTGGATCTGCTCTAAATTTGCGCACTTGGCCGTCTGGTTCACGGTCGTTGTCGCGTTTTGCACTTAGTGCGCGCTCAGTGCAAAACATGTATTTGTTTTGGCATCGCGTGCCTGGCCGATTTGGGTATAAACACATTAGAGAGGATTTTCATTTATTGTATCGGTCTTCCAAACAAATCTCTGGCATGCTAGAACATAATGACGATAGGTTTATCACAAGGTTTCCTTTAATCATAAATAATATTGCCAAAGCGGATATGCAAAGTATTGAAGGCCTGGAGGCCATTCTGGCATAGAATGGGTTATAAGGTGTGGTATTACAGACTGTACCTGTAAAGCAATTCATGCTGCATACACCTGATGAAGGAAAAAGAGAGGATGCAGTGTTTTGTAACAGAGGAATATTGAGGTAGAGTCCCTGAATTGCTAGTGCTGCAGAGCATTTTACCCACTTGTGAAAATAAATACTCCATCCGGATCACTTGTTATAATGAAAAGCTGTGTGGAGCTATGTAAATTAACCCCTAGTTGGAACAAGGTCTAGCAAGGATGAAAAAGGATGTCTGGGGGAAGTCCTGAGACCCACCCAGACCCCTTATATATAAATCCAGCAACTGTATGATCCAGTGAACCTGGGGAAGCTCCCACTTTCAAATAGTAATCATAATGTACTCACATAAGTCCATTTTCCATCCGGATCTGTGTGCTCCTTGCTGTGTATGGATACAAACGGAATCACCCTTACCGAGGGGGAAGGTGGATCAGCAGGCACAACTGTGCAGAAAAGAGTTGCACAGCGGTGCAGAAAACGGTCCAGCCGTTTGCAACTCTTTTCTGCACAGTTGTGCCTGCTGATCCACCTTCCCCCTCGGTAAGGGTGATTCCGTTTGGATGCAGTGTTTTGTGTTGTAATTATGGACAGACCTGCCAACCGAATAGTTGCTTTTTAGACAGCGGGCATTAGGGAGCCACAGCATTTATGCTACAGTGTTTGTGCTTGTCGCAGAGAGCTGGCTGGCATCTGGGCAATGCCATATGCCAGCACTTCTCAAACCAGAGACAAGGATGCCTGTAGACATCAGGGGCTAACAGGGACCAGAAGGGAATATCAACACAAAATGATACAATGTGGCTGTGCATGGCCTTTAAGGGCAATCACCTTTACTATATAGACCTCTACTATTCTGTCTTGTGCACGACTCAAAATGCAATAGAAAATAAATAATGAAGTCTGTGTACATTTATTAGAGGACCGCTTCCCACGAAAAATAGAGCTGGAGGCTGCTTCCCATCAAGACATGCAGAGACAACGTAGCACAAATAAGAAACTAGCTGCCACAAATCAGAGTGCTCATCATGAGAGGAAACAGAAGATAGACTGCATGAGAGATTGGGAGAAATAGAGTAGAAGAGAGTGAAATGTGAGAGAAGGTGTATTTTCCTAAAGTAGACCAAGAATGACTGTAAAAATTGAGGGGCACAACGCTTATGACCCTAATTATGATCTCATACTGTATGAAGACTATATATAATCTTTTTTTTTTTAATAAAAAGAAATATCTGTTTTAAAGAAGTGTCAATTTGTAAATAAAATGAAGTAGCACATGGAAACATCACACTGCTATTATCAGTGTAAAGAGACATTTTCTTTCTTGATTGCACAGAAGAAGAGACTATTATCCATAAAACGCACTCTCTCCTTGGTATTGTTAGGTCTACACAGCAGTGAGATGAAGGGGTTAATGAACATTGGACTGGCTTCCAGGAATCCCAGGAGGTGATGCCACCCCCTTTCTCGCTCCGACGCTGGGCAGGATGGTGCTGACAGCTTGTTATGGTTTTATATATTAACAAGTCAATACAACATAAAGAAATGATAAGATTAAATGGACACTCTTTCATCCTCTCTGCAGGGACTTTCTACAGGTGGCACAAGAACTGCAGTTATGCAGCTAGCTCAATTTCTACTCTAGAGAAAGGCTGACACCAGAGCTGTAGTTTTCAACCTGTGCTTTGTGGAGGTTTCACAACTTTTTACCAGGGCTTACCCCATATAAATTTGGTAATGGTTTATATTTTACTCTTCAAGACCCAATTATAATATTTGCCCTATTTTGTCATTGAATCATATAAAGCAGGAGTCGTGCTCACCCAATGTATCTTGCTCTCGGTTTAAGAGACATAAACGTTTTCAATATGAAGTGTCTGGGAGGTTAACATTGACTTCTCCCCAGGGTCCAGAGCAATCTAGAGATTACTATGGTAACATCAGAAACTACAGTAGAGATTAAGAAAAATATGATTTGTAACCAAAACAACAGTTATTTTAAAAACGCAAGACATGCACAGTGGCAACATTTTATGAGTTAACATTATACAGGCTTCTGAGAGAGGAAGTTTGCCACTTGAAAAATGTTACTAAATATTATCTATAAGGGAAGAGAGAGAGAGAGAGAGAGAGAGGGAGAGAGAGAGAGAGAGAGAGAGAGAGAGAGAGAGAGAGAGAGAGAGAGAGAGAGAGAGAGAGAGAGAAGAGAATAAAGCAACAGCTTTATTACAACTACATTGTCTCTATAGCAGATTCTCTGATGATGAAGAATGTACTGTACTATGTGATGTGATACACACATTAACCCATTCAGAGCTATAGAGCCATACAACAGACCGGGAACTATGCACACAACAGGGGGCAGGACCACATTCATTTCTCAGGAACAATATGAAAAGCACAAAAAAATGTATGACTATGAAGTGTTTTCATGTGTTCTCTACAACTCCTGTTTGTGGAATTCCCCTTTAATAAGTTTAACCAATAATAATTAATAGAAAAGAGTGGAATGGAAAACAATCATAAAAATGAGTGCGAGAGGATGTTACACATAGATCCAGCTGTAACAAATGAGAGTTAGATGTAAATCGTATAGCAGCAGAACAGGGAAATGCTGGGTAGATAAGCATTTCAACGTTTGCAAAGAGAGGGGACAGAAGAAGCTGTGTGTCACAGTGTGAAGGAGAAGAGAGTGAAGGAGAAAGCCGTGTGAGTCAGTGTGAAAAGAGAAGAGAGTGAAGGAGAAAGCTGTGTGTCACAGGGTGAAGGAGAAGAGAGTGAAGGAGAAAGCCGTGTGTGTCAGTGTGAAAAGAGAAGAGAGTGAAGGAGAAAGCTGTGTCACAGGGTGAAGGAGAAGAGAATGAAGTAGAAAGTTGTGTGTCAGTGTGAAAGGAGAAGAGAGTGAATAAGAAACCAGTGTGTGTCAGTGTGAAAGGAGAAGAGAGTGGAGGATAAAGTTGTATGTGTCCGTGTATAAAGCGAAGAGAGTAAAGGAGATAAACGAGTGTCACAGTGTAAAAGAAGAAGGCAGTGAAGGAGAAAGCTGTGTGTGTCACAGTGTGAAAGGAGAGGAGACAGAAGGAGAAAGCTGTGTGTGTCACAGTGTGAAAGGAGAGGAGACTGAAGGAGAAAGCTGTGTGTGTCACAGTGTGAAAGGAGAGGAGACTGAAGGAGATAGCTGTGTGTGTCACAGTGTGAAAGGAGAGGAGACTGAAGGAGAAAGCTGTGTGTGTCACAGTGTGAAAGGAGAAGAGACTGAAGGAGAAAGCTGTGTGTGTCACAGTGTGAAAGGAGAAGAGACTGAAGGAGAAAGCTGTGTGTGTCACAGTGTGAAAGGAGAAGAGACTGAAGGAGAAAGCTGTGTGTGTCACAGTGTGAAAGGAGAAGAGAGTGAATGAGAAAGTTGTGTGTGTGTCACAATGTGAAAGGAGAAGAGAGTGAAGGAGAAAGCTGTATTGGATATGTCACAGTATGAAAGGAGATGCTACAGTAGTAAGGGAGAAAGCTGTGTGTGTCAGTGTAAAAAAAGAGAAGAGAGTGAATGAGAAAGCTGTGTGTGTGATCGTGTGAAAGGAGAAGAGAGTGAATAAGAAAGTTGAGTGTGTCACAGTGTGAAAGAAGCAAGTGGAGGAGAAAGGTGTGTGTGTCACAGTGTGAAAGGAGAAGCTAGTAAGGGAGAAAGCTGTGTGTGCCAGTGTGAAAGGAGAAAAGAGTGAAAGAGAAAGCTGTGTGTGTGGTCTTGTGAAAAGAGAAGCTAGTGAACGAGAAAGGTGTGTGTCAGTGTGGAAGGAGAAGCGAGTAAATGAGAAATCTGTGTGCGTCTGTGTGCAAAGGGAAGAAAGCGATGGAAAAGGCTGTGTGACAATGTGCAAGAAGAAGAGAGTGAATGAGAAATATGTGTGTCATTGTGAAAGGAAAAGAGAGTGAAGGGGAAAGCTGTGTGTGTCCATGTGAAAGGAGAAAAGAGTAAAGGAGAAGGTGTGCGAGTGTGAAAGGAGAGGAGCGTGAAGGGGAAAGCTGTGTGTGTCAGTGTGAAAGGAGAAGAGAGTGAAGGAGAACGCTGAGTGTGTAACAGTGTGAAAGAAGAAAAGAGTGAAGGGAAAGCTGTGTGTGTCACAGTGTGAAAGGAGGAGAGCGTGAAGGGGAAAGCTGAGTGTGTAACAGTGTGAAAGAAGAAAAGAGTGAAGTAGAAAAGCTGTGTGTCAGTGTGACAGGAGAAGAGAGTGAAGGAGAAAGCTGTGTGTTGGTGTGGAAGGAGAAGAGAGTGAAGTAGAAAGCTGTTTGTCAGTGTGACAGGAGGAGAGAGTGAAGGAGAAAGCTGTGTGTGTCGGTGTGAAACTAGAAAAGAGTGGATTAGATAATTGTGTCCCTGTGTGAAAAGAGTTCAGATACTAACTGTCTGTTCCAGTGAGTGAAAGTACTGTAATATGTGTTCTGGTTTGCAGTTTAATGAGAGAAGGGATTGGAGATAAATTAGAGATATCTTGTATAGTATGGGCACTGAAGCTGGTCACTGTTACTATTTGCAATCAAGAATAAATCATTTAATCTCCTCAAATTTGTTCATTTCATCCCTGTCAATTCCCAGAGCCCAGTGCTACCAGGATTAAACCCAATACATCACAATATAACAGATTTTGAAAAGATATGGGTGAAATCTATTTTGCAGAATTTTCCGAATTTTCCATTCAAAATCTGTTGCGCAGTGTAAAATCAATTGACGGATTATGCCCAATTCAATCCATGTGGATTATTAAAAAACTGCCACTGGGTACAATCCACTGGTTGATTCTACCAATTCTACCAATCCAATCCGGGGATTCCGCAATCCGATGGTGGATTTTCAGAATCCAATCATTTGCTGATTGGATTCTAAAAATCCTCCAGCGGGTTGTGGAATCCGTGGATTGGATTGTCAATGATTAACAAAAAATCGGAAAAAGGGCGAATTGGCCTTTTTGCAATAAATCTGCAGACCAAAGGAACCGGCTGATCCGCAGCTGATCCGAATCCGTCCCCAAAAAATCGCCCATCTGTAATTTTGAATATTAATAACTATTTGTTATAGTGAGAGTGTAGATGCCTTTGTGGTAGTTATGACAATCTTTTCCACTCTCTATAACAATCATGAAAGCTATGAAACTGCTATGAAAAAGTTGTACAGGTAGTCCTCACTATCCAACGTTTCACTTTACAATGAATGGCATATCCAACGCTTTACAATGCAACCCTGTGGGCCGTTTTTCGATGCCGGAATGCGTTGTCCAATGCCTGAATCAGTTATCCAACTCGCACGGCCACTGATTAACATGGGACTCACTTTACAATGGTTTCACTATCCAACGCTACTTCCAGAACGGATTCCGTTGGATAACCGAGGACTGCCTGTACTGTAACTGTTTTCAAGAGAACCCGGTTGTGGTAAGTGCAAAGCTTTGTTGCTCCAATTTCAGAAGGTTGTCCATGTTTATGATTTAAGAACAGAAATGAAGGGACGCTAAAATATCTTCCCTTTTTCTGCAAATAAAAATATCATTTGTGAGCACTTTCCCTTTTTATGAAACTGATGTTGGTAAATAATGGCACACTGACACCTCCACTCTCCACTATTTCTAACACTATTTACAGCTGATTAGACCTCTTCAGCAGTGTATTATCATATTGTCATTAAAGCCTATAAGAATTGGATTATCTCTGGAAAATCTCCCGTGAAGGAAGCTCATTTGATGGTAATCCAATTACATTGGACACTATAGTGTTTTCATGCCCTTTGGTTCCATACAGAAAATCATTAAACATTCAGCGAACTGCAATGTTATAATCACAGCTGGCATTAGAAGTTTCTTAGAACTGAAAAGGATGTAATAACTGTTAAAGCTCCCTGAACTAGCATTGCAGTATGACACCTAAGCATTGCCTACTCAAATCATATTATAGTAGCCAGACACAGCAACATACTGATACATTTGTAGGTGGGACATGAGAGTTTGTTCTGTAGCAATAAAATAAAAGGTTGAAAGGTTCCATTCTATGTCAACCTGAATGTGCCAGAACTCACACCACTTCGCTGCTCTACCACATAGTCCCTGCTTTGCGGCAGGTGCATACAGCACCATAGAAGCCTCAGCCCTTAGAAGCTTACAGTTCCAGCGACTCGCTTGTGGGTTACAGAGCTGCTGATCATCAACCAGTGTAACTGACTCATTTTCCTGCGTGGGGCCACCAGAACCGAATGCTTGTTTAGCTTGGAGCAATACAGAAAATCGCAGTGCAGTCAAAAGTGTAATGATTCTTGCATTTAATCTATCATGTTCTTAGAGAGCTGACATAAACTGTTACCACTTTAAGCACCTTCATTGTCTCCAGCAAAAAAGGAACATAGCCTTTACTTAACCATTAGGTATTCCAGTGGTATGAATAGCATGGTGATGAACCAACACCAACGTGCTTACTTGAAAAGATGGCAATATACAATTGTATGTATTGTTAATGATTGACTACAACCCCTCTTGCTCCCTTGATTGTTTACATACTGTATGTGGAAACTTACAGTAACTAAACTCTAAAGCAGGTATGTATCAAAAAGGGAAGACTTTTCTTATGCTACCCCATATATGCTTTTTTTTTATATAATGAGGTACGTTGCTCAGTAGGTAAATAGCCACCTGTTCCCTGGCAAGCCCCGAAGGAGAAGGAAATAGAAGAGACAACCTTACCATTGCAGTGAGTCTGGACAAAGGACTTTCCAATGCATGTTACCACTTGCTGAACACTGTTCTCATCCTTAGCTGGATCTCAGTATAAGAAGGATGGGAAAGAGGATTTCTTCTGAAACCAAAAAGCCCAACGCTCTTCCCAGGACCTTCACACCTCTCTTCTCCCATGCAATAGCCTTGGTCCTGAAGCTCTCCTATCCCACCCCGTGCTGTGTTCTGTCTGTGTCAGGGAAGTTTTTAGCTCAGATTCTGGCTACAGTATAAAGCAAGTAGAGCTACCTGGGGACTGGGGAAGCTGCTTTGCTCACTGAGTCACTTTGCTAGACACACTGTTTTCTGCCTTTGCTGCTAAGCTCTGCCTTGTATACACATTCATTCAGACAGTGAGCCAATCAGAGGCAAAGTACATGATAGTTACTTCTATTTCAGTTGCTCTGTCCACGGAGCCCAGGCAAACTGCAGTCAGTAGTGATTATAAATCCAGTTCTTGCTCACAGATTAAAAACGAATTAACAATCCCATTTTTACTGTATCTGTACCCAGTTTCGCGGCAAAATAAAGTACTTAGTTTACATTTGTTGTCTTATGTCTGCACTACACAGAATCAATGCATGGACTGAGAGATCAAATATATAAATAATAATCGAATCTCACGTGATCAATAATGTGCCTGTAGTTTAGTTAGTTACTCGATATCTGGAGGTTTAAGACACACCAAGCTCCCATGGACAGTGTTGGATTATCACCATACGGTATGTATTGCAAAGGACAATATTTAATGCCAGTGAGATTCATTTACTGTGAACCATTTGCCTTCTACACGGGACCAAAATATTGGCCAGGGTAATAAATATGGCAATTATCTACACACGTACGGGTTAGTTTGCCTTTGTTAGGACAATGTGATCACAATGGCAACGATCCACTAAAGGTTGATCAATGTAAAAAATGACGTTATCAGTGCCTAACACTAATCTTATTTGTCGAGCCAGTCACTAAAGCCATATTGACCGTGGTAAAGCAGTGCAAGTGGCTTTTTACCACTGCAATACTGTTTGTCAGCATTGTTTTTAACCCACCCTGCAAATGGGTAATTAATGCCAAATTACTTATTTGCATGTTGTTCACTACTGGGGTATCGCCAACAATTAATCTCCCATTTTTCACATATGCCAGGCTGGCATTAAGCCTATCTTGCCCATGTATACAATGGTCACTATATACACAGGCAAGATAAGACTAGTAAAACTTGACAATTTAGAATATGTCATAAAATACATCATATCAAGATTGTAGAACATATTATTTAGATCTATTAGACGACATAGTTGCCAGCTATTCATGGTCCAGATCTTGGTACAGTAATTTGCCACATCGGCTACTAAAAGCTTCATTTTGCACATAACGATGTTATGCTTTTTGTATTTTATTTGTCTGGTGTTTATGTTGTATGTTAACCCATTTGGTGCCTACCAATGCATTGGTAGTCTCAGGCATCAAAGGGGTTAAATAGCTTGCTGCCATTGAAGTTTGTAAGAAATACTATCACATAACCTATGGTAGAACAGAGCAATATCTCCCTTCCCTCCACAATGGCATCACCATTGCTTACTAACACTGATTTTTATGAGGTATTGCTATAGTTATTTAGCCATTTTTCGTGTATGCAAATGTAATGACTATTGCTACACAATTATGAATAAATTATTCTTAGGGAATACGGTGGTAATTCTAATAATTTTCAAAGCAGAGACAAAACCGATGTAAAATTGCTCTCTATTGGTCATGTTATAATTTCTAATCCCGTGTGCTCTCAGAGTCCCAGAAAAGAGACTAAAAACCGATATGGATTAACACAGCCAGCGTCCCTGCTTCTGAATGGGACTCCCGCTGTGTGAATCTTACTGGACTGCATCTAGCTGCAAGGGCAATGAAGGGGTTAAACCTCAGAAGCCTGTTTCTTGGGGCAGAGGGGGTGGATGAAGGGGTTTGTAGTCCCAGGGTGGTGATTAGGCCTGCTTGAAAGGTTGCGGGAAGAGTTAACCCTTCCCTACCATAGCGGATGGGAACTGCTATGGTAATGAAGGCGTTAACCAGTCCGGCTACCCCCCAAAGGAAGGCCTAAACATCCATCCCTTAAAGTGATGTCACATCCTTTTGAACTAATGTAACCTGTCACATGGTACAGCAACCAATGGGATTGTCTTCAACCCATTGGCTGTAATACCATGTGAAATAGCCATGTGGTTTTAAGGATGTAACATGTAACATACCTCCCTTGGAGATGACATCACATCCTTAAGAAAAAAAAGGAGGCGGGCACATGATACAGCCTCCAATCGGATTGGAGCTGTACCATCTGACCCTAAAATGTGACATCACAGGCCATATATAAGGCCTGTACGTCTCATTTTACCTGAAGAAGCCGACGAGACAATATCCTGTTGTTGATTTACCATGGGGCTTTGGATTGAAAGAAGAAGAAGAAGATAGAAGATTAAAGAAAAGATACAAGTAATTACAGATGAAGATAGAAGACAGTGATAGAAGATAAAAGAAAGAAGATTTTTTTACTTGATGCTGGTCTTCAATGTGGATGGCGTTGTATTGCGGTTGATGACGTAGTGGTACGAGAGCTTGCAGATACGCTGGGATTCGGAGGGTGAAGACATCTAAAGGTAAGTAAAATATTACATGTATAAAATTCTTTTGTTGACGTTTTTTTATTGTATTTATTTATTTTTATGTATTTGCTTGCCCATTGAGGGATAATGTATTAATCTGTGCCCCATTAGGGTACAAAAAAATATAGTGACAGCCAATGCATTTTTTGGCAAATGCTTGTTTACTATTATTGATTGTTATTTTTTCAATTTCTGTTTATTGTTTGGATTCAATTGTTTTGAATTTGGATGGCTTGTTTTTAGTACATTTTAGGCTTAGCTAGCGGTTTTAATTAATTAATTGTGTTATTGGCTAGAGGTTTTATTTATTTAATCGATTTGTTGGCTACTGGTTGAAATTAATTATTGGTTTTGTTGGCTACTGGTTTTATTTCTTTAATTGATTGGTTGGATAGATGTTTATTTATTTGTATTCTTATGTTTTGGAATAACATAATTGGAATTATTTTGCTGTTTAAGTGATAGATTAATGTAATTGATGTGCAGTTGAGACTTTTTAGTTCTTTTATTGTTGGGGTGTTTAGGTGATTGGGCATTTCTTTGATTATTGTGTATTTTTGGTCTTAATTATTTGTATTAAGTTGACCATTGAGTGATATAGTGGCTTATAATGCCCATATTATATGGGTATGATATCCCACTGTGCCAATTACTAGGTACAGGGTGGCTATAGTGGGGCCGGGGTGGGTGGTTAGGCCTCCCATGTGGGTAGCAGGAGATGGGGGTTAACCACTTAATTACTATAGTGGTTATTAACCGCTAAGGTGATTTAAGGGGTTAGGGGCCATTAGATTGTATTGTTTCTTGTGTTGCTGGCATCGGAGGACATGGACCTGGAGTATGCCGGCAGGGGTAAGTTTAACGTTCTATTTACTTTATTAATGCTGGCTGGCTAATGTTTGATTTTATAATGGGTAAATGCACTATTATCCATATCTGGATAATAGTAATTTTTCCCATTACTGTACTGTATGTGTTTGGGGGAGGGGGGTTGTAGGGGGTAGAAGAGGTGGGTAGTAGGGTTGTTGTGTATATTTTTATTTATTGTGGGTAGAGTACAGAGATTGGGTGAAGGGGGTAGTAGCCCCAGGGGTGGATGATTAGATCACCGGGTGGTAGCCGGAGGCATTAACCCCTTCATTACCCTAGCAGTTTTAACCATTAAGGTAATGAAGGGGTTAACTCCACCTGCAACCACCACCCCCCGCAAGGCCTAAACACCCACCAAGGGCTAAATACCAGCTGCACCCATCCCCGCTACCCACAATAAACCTGGCACCGGTAGTTAACCCTTCATTGCCTTAACATTTAGCCACTATGGTAATGCAGAGGCATGTAAATGCATTTTTATTGCATGGGATTCATGCCGGGGACATCCGGTGCTGATATTAATGGGTATCAGCTCCAGAGACTCCCGGCATCAATCCGATGCAGGAAGAATGCATTGTTTTTTCTAAGTCCTCTCTCGCCTTATCGGTAGGTTCTCACCACCTTCACGCCAACTTTTCCTGCCGGGAGGATTTTGAGAGGAAATCACCATACTAGGGCCTCGATTAGCCCCATTAACCTAATTGAGGCTACTACAATTGCACAAATGTGAAAACTTGCCGATAAGTGGCTTATCGCGGCTTGCCTGGCGATTTTTTGGGGAGGAAAAAAAATGCAGATAATGCATAGTATCATTTGTCCTATATAATATCACGTGATGTCACACCCCTCTGGATATACCTTTCACGGAGGTTTTTAATTGTAGGACACCAAGGCAAGTGCGGAACACACATCTAGTCTTTGGAAATGGGCCAGAAGAAGGGGTTCACCCTCCGAAACGTTGCCCACTTGTTCATATATTGATCCCTCCCACTTTTTATGGTGTTTTGTCTTCTTTTCTTCACCCTCTTTCCTTTCCTCCCTGCCACCTCTTAGTTATTTTTAGGTTTACACTGGAACTGTGTCCTCTAATGTTTCAGTATATTTAATTATGTTCTTTTGGTATCGTGTCATTTGTGCTATTCGTTGTTTTACTATATAAAGACTTTTTGGCATGGCCAAATCTCTTCCTATTAATTTCAGTGCTGGAACACCTTTGGGATTTTGGAAATTATCTGTGTTTTGCACCAAAATGGACCTATAAATGAATAACAAGATCCTTTCACAGCCGAGCACTGTAACTGTGCAGTAATTTTAAACCACTTTGTTGCCTGAGGGGCCAGCAACACTTGGAAAGATTTAGCTATCACTCTTTGTTCATTCACCATTTCACCTGTCACTTGCCCTCTAATAAATTCCCATCAAATATAATGACATCCTGGGGGTGAAAGTGCTTCTCGCCCTTTTTTTTTTGTCCCCTTTCTATTTCCATACATTTCCTGCAGCTTTATATGCTACGGATCATTCACAATAAGCATTCCCGTGTCCTCTACAAAATATTGCAATATAAATTCAATGTTGGAGCTGGTGGGAATGTTACTGCTGTGACTGGTATGGTAGCTGCTGGAGATACTGCATGTGAATGTCTCAAGTCTTGAGAATGGGAACATTTCGACAACATATTTAAGATTTTTCCATATTTACAAGTTTCTGCCATGATCACACCCCTGTTTAGCTCGCATAGTTTGCACCTTCAGCAATACATTTAGCAAAATCAGCATAGTTTCGTCAGGAGAGAAAAGTGTATTTCTCATGGTAACCGGGGTAAAGGTTAAGGCAGCTAGCAGTGAATCATCCAGAGGTGCCTCACTTCCAGGCTCAGGCCACAAGCCTGGGGCAGCTCTCTCAGCGCACCCGCCCTGTCAGTAGCGGTACCCACAGCCCTCTTACTGCAATCATGACATGAGGACACCAGACACAATAAATAGTTTTTCATGCAACATACCGTACATTAAGTTTAATGGGATGCAATATGTAAGCATTACTAGTAAATCATGGAGACTGTACAGTATCTTGTGCTATCTTGTTATTATGAAATCCTTCCTGCCAGATCCCATCTGTGAAGTTCAAATGATACATCCCCTTTTTATATTGTTTGTACAATAAACACATAAACCAAACCAATAAAATATTAGTATGTAGGAACCAGATAAATATGGCAACATAGATAAACAATGTAACATGTAAGGTGACAATGCTGTACTTCTGAGAGTTCAAAGTCCAGACGGTTTCGCACTCCATAAGAATACAAAAGGAAACCAATAAGGAAACAGTCAAATCATTCATCACATCATAACTTTGAACAAAATCGTAGCATATCCATGATTATTCTCCATAGAAAAAAGCATGAGTGATCTAGTGGTAAATTCTCAGATAAACCTTTTTACGTTAAGAGTAAACCTTGGACAAATCTGGACAAGTAAATGTATCTCCCTGTGCCAAAAGTTACATTGTGAATGGACCTGTGCCCTGGGTGGGAACCTGTTTCCGCGCCACAGTGTAGCGCCACAATGTAGGCAATGCTTTACAAAATAACAATACAGGGCAAATAAATGACAAATGATGGGGATAAGTGCGACGCAAAATGAAAACATAAGACAAAGGGAGACTCTGAAATGTTAATGTACACTTGAGTTGTGCGAAAATAAAAAATAAGTCCTGATTATTGCAACCTTTTCCACCTTTTAAACATTACGTTTTTGGACCTGTTAAACAAATGGTATCCCAAAATATTGAGAAAAAAAGGTACAAAGTTAGAACTCTTAAATTATAGGGCACTGCAACAGATCTGTCTCCTGTCACATACAGTCGAAAAAGATAGAGCACTTAGCTCATACAAATCACTTTGATTTTTATTGATACTGTAGGTACAATGCTCAGTGCATAACAATAAGAGTGACAGTAGACAATAAGTTATATGATGCTACGCATAAATTACATTCCCTTGTATACAGACACAATATAAGGACCCTGCTCAGAAGACCTACATTAACCCCTGTTACATGTAGGATGTACATAATGTTTCATACTCTATGGCTTTTACTGTATATTTAGAAGGGCAGTTCAGATCCTCATCCAGCATGGCAGTTTTAAGGTGCTCCTGTGCATTATTCCCTCACACCATCAATGTTTAAAAAGATAATATTTTGGAAAAGTGGAAGACTTTTATTGTCGGTTGTGATATCTTTTAAATTACTACATTAAACACTCTCCTAATGCCTGCTGTTTTCTCCTCTCTTAACTCTTTGGGTGCCCCATAACACAGAAACCATGCAATGGGTCTGGCCCTCCGGGGGCTGCATGGCTACATTGTGCATTTTCTAGGGCAAGATCATCATTGCAACATCCTGTGGAGCACTGAACGTGATCTAGCTGGCAGGAGAACGGAAGTGGAAGACTCCTTTTTCCACCATCAGAGACACCCCGATTATATGATTGCTTCAAGGAATGGTCGTGGATCTCGATGCACAGGAGGCACTGCAACATATTGGTGCCATGGCCCCTCTGGCATGTAAAAGGTTAAAGCAGCAATGTCACACTGGCGACACACTTTATTCGAGCTCGGCTAGTCCCACGAATTCGGGTATACCCGGGTGTATTGAGGTTTGTGACTGTTTTCTGCCCGAGTGCATTGAGTTATTTTCCGGCAGGGATTGAAGCATTTTATTCCCGCTGGCTGCAATACTGCACAGTATATATATATATATACTGCATTACAATTCATGAATTTATGCCATCTGGTAGACACGCGAAGCATTGCAGCCTATTAAATCCTAATCATTATCATTTAACAGATCAGCCGCCCATCAGCCAGGCATGAACCCAGGCTGGGAAGGCAAATGCAACGGGGCTTGTCAGAGGTGAGGAGCGGCGCATTCCAGGTATCTGCCAGGTACATACCGGGTATTTGCTCGAATAAAGTGTGTCGGTGCAGTCAGCTGCTCATTAAAAAAAATGTATTGATTTATATATATATATATATATATACACACACACACACACACACACACATATACACACACAACTGGAAACCGGGCGGTCTTCAGACCTGAACCCCTTTATTGTTTGTGTAGAGGGAGAAAGGGGGTGGCCCGGTATTAAAGGGGTTGCACCCCATTAGGCCACCCCTGACCCCACCCGGGAGACAAGGGGTTAACTGGACTGAGGTCCAGAAATGTGATTTCACCCCTGTTATAACCTGTAAATGTGTATTTTCCTGTTGCCCCTCTGTTATTGTACCTCAGTTTCTGCACACACACACTAGAATCCATCCGGGAGCACAAGGGTTAATAGTCCGTTAATACTGTGTCTTCAAGGTATGGACAAAGCTTCAAAGAAATTCCTTTGCTATCAGGATGACAGATGGCCATAGGGTCCCAATGGCTAGAACTTAAGCTTTGTTCAAAAGGTTTTTTTCACCCTGTCTATGTGAGGGTGGGGGGGGGGGCGCATTCCATAGCAGTTTTTAAGTGTCGCACTTATCACTGTCCAACACAGGTTATCTTGTCCAAGATCCGGAGGGGTAGCTGGCCTGGCATTCCATTTGCAGATGTGGGGCCTCAGAAAGGAGACCCCAGAGTTCTACTGCACATGAGCCAGCTAGCAGGGGGGCCTGTCCTAAAATGTGTTCCCCCATCAAAGATTGGCTGGAGATAATTGCAAACCAATCCCAGGGTCTTAATGTTACAGATAGAGGGACAAAGGGTTTATAACCTGCTGGTCCCCATCTATCCTTTGTCTTCATTTTTGGTCTTCATGCAAAGTCTTCATTCGTTTTCGTTTGCTGATATGGTTATCTGACATCACCTGAATGATTTCCTGACTGCTGAGAGAAATGCTACATCATACTTCTCACTCCCCAACCCCAATGTAAGTGTACTTCTTGTTTGTTACTGCATTATCTGTTGTGTTCACCTTTATTCTAAGGAATAAATACAATTTATTATATCTTAAGCCTCGTTCAGTTCAAACCCAATTATTTTTTGTGTAATATTAATAAGCCTGTGGAAACTATCGTCACAGTTTGCTCCCTAGACATCCACCCTGGTTCCATTGATACTACCGATGTACTTACCAGTGCTCTCCCTGGACATTTAAAACTCTATCCAATAGAAAGCTACGGACGAATTACGTTGCAACTTCCTATTGGTCTGTGAGATTTAGAGACCCCATTAAATTCCCTAAAAGGGAGGAGAACACTGGGAACAGCATTAGTAAGTATCTCAAGAACCAGGGGGTCTTAGAGCTAAAAATAACGCAGTTCAGCTCCAGATGGCTCCTTGGTTCCAATACTTTTTTTTTTAAATCAATAAAATTAGGCTAATTCAGCACGATTGATGAATGTAGAGCCCAAAGTTCATGACCAGTGCTGCAAAGTAAGAACCGGACTATAGAGATGAAAAAAACCTCTTTGACAACGCGCCGTGTGTGCAACGCGTTAAAGTAGCTCTGCATATCTCGGCTGCCATGCTGATGTTTGTCCTCCAGTAAACTCCGCTTTTACCGGCAAGATTAATTTCGGAACCCATTTTTTTCGCCAAGGAGCAGTCCTCTCGTCTACCTGCTGCACATGTGATATTTTCCTAATTCAGCATAATTGCAGCTTTACATTAATGGGGTATTGATTTTTAGCAGTGGTATTCACTAGGAAATCATCAAGGGTCAATTTGCAGGCAAGCATATTTGACGAGGTCAAAAGTAGACATCATCATTGCGACATCAGCCACTAGCACCATTAACTGTGGCCACTTACCATTTGATATACAGGGGAATTTAGTGTTATTAAAGATTGGAAATCTATTTATTTCACCTGGTTGCTCTGTCTTGGCAAGAGGCGAGCTACATGAGGCCAGTAGCTTTCATAGTTAATGTAATTGCTTTACAGTCTGGCAGCAACAGGTACTAAATTGTAAATGTTGCAGTGATTGAGAAAAAAAGAAACAATTTTGAATGTGACTCAGAGAATTCATAACATACTGTTTGTACCATTCTCAAAACAACTTCCAATATCGTGATTCAATTGAATATTTCACTGAAACAGAAAACGAGCGGAAGATTTCACAATGAAATATTCCTTGTGAAAGGGATTTATTTATATTTGTTGCTGCATTAAGTAAAATCAGGCACGTCAGGTGTCGCTCATCTGGGATGATTCTCATTCATTAGAAAGCCGCCAAACACACTACAAATTGTGGCACCTGTTGCCAACATCACTTCATAGCCTCAAAAGAACCTCACACTTTTGGGGTTCAGATAATCTAATTGATCAATGATTATCAATAAAGGTATACACATACGAAAGGTCCATTCAATGTCCTAATGATTTTGTCTCTGAGGCTAATGCAATACCCTGGTGCCGCTGATTGCACTGCAATCAGACGAAAACCCTAACTGAAAATATATAATGACTCCTCCTCTCCTCTGAACTTATTTTCCTTAGGAACGCCCCACTTACTACAGTTATCCTAATAACCTTTATTGCTCTGCAAGGTCATGTCAGCTATCAAAAAGGCGAGGAGGGCAGAAAACTGTAAGTAAACTTTCATAAGGCAATTATTTGGAGATGCTCATGGTCAAGATGTTAAAAAGAAAACTACATAGGACTGGCGCTGAAATGTTTCTTATGGTGTAACACTGCTTTGTAAATATGGACCATTATGTACAGTTATTGGGGGAAGTGATTGTGACGAAACAGAGAGCAGGGCTGCTAAAAAATAAAGGTCAAGCCCGTCCTGATATCTGTTCTCATCAGACAGGGCTGGCTTTAGAGCAATGTGAGCAAGACGTTCCATTCATGGGGGCCCCGCGCTCCCTTCTTTCCCTGTTCCAGTCGGCGCCGGTATTCAAATTCCGCCCTACAGGAAAGGGGAGACCTGTAGGGGGGAGCTGGGGAGTCCCCGAACTGGTGCAGGACCTCACCGCTGCTCACACCAAGGTAGGGAGGGGCGTGGGAGGGAGTGTATGTAGCTGGGGGAGGTTTGTGTAGCTGGAGGAGATGGACGTGTGCGCGTATGTATATAGATGGAGGAGCTCTTACCTTATGCGGAGCGGCCTACATTTTGTAGTGTCACGTTGTCATGGTGACGTGTCGATTTACCATGACAACGTGATATCGTTACGCCATGAGGTCATTATGCTGCAGGAGGAGGGGCCATGCCCCACTGGGTCTGCCAAAAGTAAGTCCGGCTCTGCTTCAAGGTTACTGTGGTTAACACTGGGGTTATTTTGGGGCACTGGGATTTTGCCCATATATTGTGTATGTATATTTCCAAGACATTGCAAAAATTTAATCTTTATTGGTATATGTGAAAGCAGGGGTACCGTGTATGTAGTGCTTTTACACATGTGGGGCTGCAGTACCACCTTGCTGAACATAGGAAGCAATGGACAACATTGGCTGGATATCCATTTTCCTAAGCTGGGGGAGGACGCCCATGTATGGGCACATAGGCTCTTATTTCTGGGCATTTTTTCCTGGACTTGGGAGGCTGGTAAACAAGGGTCAGTGTTCAGGGAGAATTGGATACAAAGGTCTTCTGTTGGGATTACACAAAGACCAAAAGCGGAGCTGTTTCTTCTCCACCAAATCAGCACTAATCAATTTTCCCTCGTGGAAGTCCAGCTCAGATCATCTAGTCTGGCAATGGCGGCTGAAGGCGCTCTTCTGATTGACCAATCCATATCTCCCGCTCGCTTTGGTGTCACGGTCAGCTAATGCTCAGACCTGGAGCCGCAGCCCCCTTACTCTGCTTTGTGTTTGTGTAAGTCGTCTGGTCTTCCGTGACAGTGATGGCCTGGTACATTTCTGTAGCCCCTATGAAAATGAATGCTGTTGAGAATTGAGTTTCCCAAAATGCTACAGGCTAAAAGGACTAACTACCGGAACCAGAGGAATACAAATCACGTTCTGGTATATTGTACCTGATGAGTCATGTCATTTTGAAAGGGATATACTGTATAGTGGAAGGGGATTAAGACATCCTTCCAGTCTCTGAGTTCCAGAAGTTAGAGGGGGAAGACATCCTTCCAGTCTCTGAGTTCCAGAAGTTAGAGGGGGAAGACACCCTTCCAGTCTCTGAGTTCCAGAAGTTAGAGGGGGAAGACATCTTCCAGAGTGAAGTAGACTCAGGGTCTGAACTTTTGAACCCTTTGCACTCCCCATGATGAAGCCACTATGTCATGAGGTATTGCACTCCAGGGGCCCATGACATTGAGACTGTATTATAGTCTTTATGCTAATTTTCTAGGGGAGATCACTTTCCGTCATCAGGATGACCCCTCTTCCGTGTGCCCCATCAGTGATGTCACAATCACGTTATTGCTCCAAGAAATGGTCACTTGTTCTGCAGGGGCTGTGCCATTCTTGTGCCGTGGCCCTTCTGGCACTTAAAGGGTTAAAGTTAGCACTGCAGTATCCAGTAGAATCAGTGCAGTTATGTAGTGATAGAATTCTGCTCATGATTGTGCTTGGAATCCAGCTCTTCTGTATTCCTGTATGCAAGGATCTTTCTACTGAGAACTCCAAGCTCACCTCCTCACTGGAGAAGCTGCACCATTGATGAGAAATACAAGTCTGCATCATTTGAGAGACTTACAGTATCATTGAAGTCCTGAATTCTGAGTTTGTATACAGCTAGGCTAGTGTGCAGTAATTTTCACCAGCTAGGCTGTAAAAAATATACTGGTTTGGGTGAAGATAAGAATGGTAGGATCTTAATAAACTGTGCCTAATGTACAACATGTGTCTCACTGACAACCTGCTATTGCAGTCTTTGCTGTAATACTGTATACAGAGCTTGTACTATATACATTTAGCATTTAGCACTCGGATTTCTTAAATTCTTAAATTAGTGGATTAGTTACAGTTACTGTATTCCTCTACCTCTGTAGAGGGGGTCCTGCACCATACAAAATCAGCATTAAACATTAAAGACTAAGTTGAAAAATAGTTAACATTGTTATATTCTTATATTGTAAATATTGACAGATATTGTAAATATTGACAGTCATTGCATCGGGCTGAAGGCGTGGCTCAGTGAGTAAAGTCACTGGTTCAAATCCGGGTATCGTCTCCTTGTGATCTTGTGTCAATCATGTTATCTCTCTGTGTCTCAAGCACAGAAAAATAGATTGTAAGCTCTATGGGGTAGACACCTGTATCTGCAAAATTTTATGTACTGCGCTGCAAACACTGTCAGCACTATACAAGAAAAAACAATTATTTCATTTTGATTTTGGTATACAGTACTGTACCAGCTAGGTGTTCATTTACTGACTCTCATGATAAGGTGTTTGGAGATGGTGGTCTGTCCCAAATTTTATATGAGGACATGTGCGCTATTCCAGGCTGTAGGAAGAAATTCTGCTCACTTTGTGATGAA
Organism: Ascaphus truei; assembly: GCF_040206685.1. Classification (NCBI taxonomy): domain Eukaryota; kingdom Metazoa; phylum Chordata; class Amphibia; order Anura; family Ascaphidae; genus Ascaphus; species Ascaphus truei. The sequence goes on from NC_134487.1 coordinate 137,374,208, forward strand.
GAGGATGCTCTGTTCTTTACTACCCCAGCAGGTACTGGGTCCATTCAGGAAGGAACTGCTCCTCCTGCACTAAGAGGAGTAGTAAGAACATCTATGCATCATGGTGGGCGTTACATTTCTATACTGTAAAAACCTGTATTGTCTACATGTAATCTCTGGTGGCTCACTTTGAGCCATATTGTCTAAATAGGCCTATAGCTTCAAAAGATATGTTGTAAACTATTCTGGCAGTAGACTCAGGCTTGGTAATTCCATGTACATCATCATTTTGCATACTGTCGGATCTATAAAAAAAAGTAAATTATAGTATGGAGGTGAAAACAAGAGTTACAATAAAATAAAAGTAGTCATTCGTACAACATCTTCTCTACAATTTTAAACAGCGGTGTCAAAAATCAATAAGTACTGTATTTAATGCAGGTGTTTTGCAATCATTGACCCATTGAATATTTAATACAGTGCATACCACTTTAATTGTGGGTTGGTTTGGCTGATGTGTGATTCCCCATGAACTGCTGCATCAGTTGCAAAGTTTCAGCAATGATTGCTGTGATTGGTTGCGGCGTGGCAGCAGCGCGAAAGTACAATTTTATTGTAATTTCCCTGGTCTGCCGCGCCACCGCTCACGGCCGTGCACGCGCGCGTCCCTAGTATAGAAACATCTGGCTAACACATCCAATTATAATTGCCGTGCGTGTGCACAGGAGCGCACGCACTATATTAAAGGCCGAAGATGTGAAGCAGTTTTACTAAACCACAACTTAGGACCCCCCCCATATAAAAATCAATATTCCTTCAAACCAGTTATCATAACAACAGGAGGATTTCACTATAACGCGAATGGCTAGGATGAAATAGGGCTACTTTGTTTACAGTGACGTACTGTAATGCTTTCGGCATCAACATGTACTGTACAAAATCAATGCTATATATTTAGAAGCAGGCACGCACCTGTAGTCAGTCACACTGAGGATTAGGATGCTCTGCCTTGGTTGTCTGCTGAGTTCCAGAGCACTGGCTATAGCATTTGTTGACTGATTCACTTCTTGTGATTCACCAGCTCCTGGCTTTGCGCAACTTCAGACCCCTTCCTGCAAGCTCACGCACCACCGGGGATCACGTTAAAGAGCAGAGCTTTAATCTAAGACGGCATCAATCGCTCATACGGTGCCATTATTTCCTGTGACACAACCCTGCATTTAATTACTTTTATACAGTTTTAGGTTTTAGCTGTACTCAGTAATTAACACCTCCACTACCACCGGGGCCAGTGAAGCATCGCAAAGCATTACAGGTCATTCAGCTGGCAAAGCTGTAAAACATGCAGCATGCTGTCTACTGTAGTACAAGCACATATCCATGTAATGCATTCTTCAATCACTTTGTACGTTTGCTTTTATAAAGCAAAGAAGGTGCCATTCCTAGTAACATTAGCTGAATTTGGAATAAAAGTGGAAGCACACACGTAACAACCCTTCTACCATTTTTGTCTGTTTCCTGGTACAAGAATTATGTACCTACAGTGAAGCTGATGTTTATCTCTATTACTTAAGGATGTAAGTGAAGTATCCAGTTAATACTCCTGCAATAGTGAATATTATTCTCCAATAACTGATCAAATAAATATTCAATATTAGAGCAATTTTCCCAGTCTGTACTGAATTTCTAATTTTCCAACAGGTTTAATGTACTGATTCACCTGGCCTGGAGCCCAGGACTAAGGTACTATTTGCCAGCAAGTTGTGATCACATTAATTTTTACGGTATCTTTTAAGAATGCAGTCTTTCAAGCTCGTACCATCAGCTTTGTTGAAAAGATGTTGGTATTTAGTGTATGATGTTGAACCCCCACATGGTAGACTGCTACCATGTGATGGAGGTGAAGTAGCTTCTACTTAACATGTCTGGTCCCCCTCGACTGCATCATCACTATGTTTATATTTTGTCAATTCTGTCATTAAATGTTCCTAATGTGGCAGACTCAGGGGTTCATGCACTAAGCGGCAAAAAAGTGCTTTCGGCAGGGGTTTGAACTCGCCATGTTTCTTGCGTGTTGCCCTCGCAGTATGCAGGAATGGCCGAATCCATGGCGAATCCCTCCGAGAGCAACATTTCCAAACATAGCCGGTGGTGAGACAGTCTGCCTGCCGATAAGATGCCGATAAGGCGTCCCCTGCCGAGATGAGCCTGCAGCAGAGAGAGATCCGCCACTCTCTCTGCGGAAATATCGGCAAAAAAAATATTTTTAATCAAAATTTTATTCATAGTGTAGATGTGCAGGGGGTCTCCGGAGCTGAAGCGCGTTGGTTTTAGGTCCGGGGACCACCTGCCTCCTGAGATACAGGCCTCGTTATGCGGTGCCGGTATCCCTTTGCATTGAAATGTCCCGATCACGTGACAGCGGGATGCAAACAATGCAGAGGGATACTGGCACCCCATAAAGGGGCCTGTATCTGGGAAGCAGGGGGTCCCCTGATCTAAAACCAATGCGGTTCACCTCCGGAGACCCCCTGCACATCTACACTATGAGTAAAACATACATATCAATAAACAATAATTCATTACCGTAGCGGCTAGGTAGACAAGGTCTGGCTATCCTCCAGGAACATCCGTCTAAAAGAACCCACACTCAAGCTGGCATGAGATTTCTGGGCCCTTACCCAGTCTTGGAGAAAATTAATCCTGTGGCATACCGCCTTCAACTCCCGTCCTCAATGAGGATACCATCGGTGTTCCATGTCTCCCTCCTGAAGACCGTCTTCCGGAGTCCCTGTTTTTCGGATTCTGCAGCACCTCCACCTCCTCTACTCGTACAGGGTTAACAAGAGTACGAGATAAAACCATCATGGATTCAAGAGTCTCTAGAGGAGCAGTCCAATACTTAGTCCACTTGAGGGGCTTTGGACCAGAGGAACAGTCGTGGATCCCCTACCACCAAGTTCATGCACCCAATCTCTTGAAGCGGTTCCACCAGAAGTATCCCCTCAAGCCATTCTGGAGTCGGCCGGAGGTCGCTCCTGAAGGGGGGGATGGGGTACTGTGAGGCTCAGGGAGCCGCGCCGTCCTCGGCGCACTCCTCACTCACCACTTGTGACGGCAGGACCCTCCGCGCCGCCCGCTCTCCTCACCAGCGCCGTCAGACAGCCATGCCACTTCGAGCGTGCAGACGTGCACTCCCGTGCCTCCCTTTACACTCCTCTCCCACACTGTGCCCTGGCACGCACGGCGCGTGCACGGACAGGCGCCCAATAGTTTAGACCTCCCTCTGCTATCCGTGACCTTCCCTGCACCTGCACATCATCCTATCACTGCTCCCCCCGGCACACACCTCCATGCTGCAGCTTGCACATTGGTTGCTCTCTCCTACACATGCTCAGCTGTGCCACTGGCACTTTGGCTGAGCAAAGAACCAGTTACGTTGTTCTTACCTCTCTGCCTCCATAGTCTTGACTTGTCTGGCTGCTCTCCTTTCTGTGTACGACCCGGCTTACCATGACGATCCTTCTCTCTCCAAACCTGACCTTCGCAACCGGACAACGACGACACTTCTCTCTCCAATCCCGGACTTGGCTAATAGTACCTGCAACGATCCGTACCTCTCCTAATCTGACCTCGGCAAGTATATCTCCTACCCCGACCCGGCTAAACCGACCAAATCTACACTCAGATGCGCCCCCGTGGCTGTGGGTGGCGTTTTATCCATTCCCACCTCAGCACCGTGGTTATCGGCACCTTATAACGGGGCCTGAATCTCGGGAAGCAGGGGGTCCCCGGACCTCAAATCAGTGGTTCTGCCCCAGAAACCCCCTGCTACAATACACTAGTAATAAAAACATAATTAAAAATGTTAACAGATTCGTTACTGTAGCGGCTATCTGCTACGATAATGAAGCTCCTTTAATGCAATTTTTATTAATAGTGTGCGGACGCAGAGAGTCTCCTGAACTGAAGCGCTTTGATTTCAGCCTCAGCGACCCCCTGCTTCCTGAGTTACAGGCCCTGTTATGGGGCATCGGGTGCAAGTCTCGGTTCCATTTTGAAATCGTCCGCGTCACGTGACCGGAGGGATTTAAATCATGAATGAGATACCGGCACCCCATATCTGGGCCTGTAACTCGGGAAGCAGGGTGTCCACGAGGCTGAAATTAATGTGGTTCAGCTCAGGAGACCCCCTGCTCCCGCACACTATTAATAAAAATTATACACTGGCGACAAACTTTATTCGAGCTCGGCTAGTCCTACAAATTCGGGTATACCCGGGTGTATTGAGGTTTGTGACTGTTTTCTGCCCGAGTGCATTGGGTTATTTTCCAGGCAGGGATTGAAGCATTTTATTCCCGCTGGCTGCAATACTGCACAGTATATATATATACTGCATTACAATTCATGAATTTATGCCATCTGGTAGACACGCGAAGCATTGCAGCCTATTAAATCCGAATCATTATCATTTAACAGATTAGCCGCCCGTCAGCCAGGCATGAACCCAGGCTGGGAAGGCAAATGCAACGGGGCTTGTCAGAGGTGAGGAGCGGCGCATTCCAGGTATCTGCCAGGTACATACTGGGTATTTGCTCGAATAAAGTGTGTCGGTGCAGTATTAAAGCAGCTTCATTACCGTAGCAGCTAGCCGCTAAGGCAATGAAGGGGTTAAGGCAAAATATCTGCTTTATTGAGGGCAGAGGAGGTGAGTGAAGCGGGTACTTGGCCCTTCATTCACCCCCCTCAGCCCCCAATAAACATATGTTAGAATTACCAAAAAACAACCCACCCCATTTGCCCCCACATGTAACCATCATTTATTTTTTTTAAACAGGCTTCACACTAGAGACCTGCAGGAGTCCCGGTGTGGTCCCTGCTGTCCCCGCAGGTGTCTGTGGATCCTTGGGTGGTCCCATGGGGGTCCTTGGGTAGTCCATGTGAGTCTCCGCTGGCCTGCGGTATCAATCCTGTTGTAAAAAAAAAAAAAAAATGTGGCATACAATTCAATAAATACACCCCCCACCAAACACATACAGTACAGTAATGTGCAAAATAACTATTATCCAGATATGGATAATAGCTCATTTGCCCATTATTAAAACAAACATTAGCGTCAGCAATAATAATGTAAATAAAAACCTTTCCACTTACCCTGTCATTCTGAAGGGCATCCTTGTCAGCATACTGCAGGGCCATGTCCTCTGTTGCCAGAAATGATACATGAAATAAAACAATCTAATGGCCCCTAACCCCTTAATCACCTTAGGGGTAATAACCACTATAGTAATTAAGGGGTTAACCCCCATTCCCCGCTAGCCACCCAGGAGGCCTGACCATCCACCCCGGATCCACTATACCCACCCTGTACCCATTGATTGGCATAGTGGTACATCATACCAATATGGTATGGCTATTATAAGCCACTAAACCACTCAATAGTCACCCTAATAAAAAGACCTTAAGGCCCAACATACACAATAATAAAAAAACACAAGCACCCCAAGTGTCCGTGCAGCCTTCAATATACTGTATGGGCCGCACGACAAGAAAATTGAAAAATAGGATTTTAGAACATGTGAGGAACATAAAAAAGGGCTTAGAGTGACATAATGTCTCATTACAATTTAAGAACTGTCATCAATCAGATCCAGGAGGTCTCAAGTTTATGGGAATATACCATATTCCAAGGCACTGGAGGGGGGGGAAATAGAGTACAATCAATTTCCCAAAAAGAGAGCCTCTGGATGCATAAACTTAAAACTATGAAACCTCTTGGACTGAATGTGGAATTTGATATCAATGCCTTTCTCACACGATGCTTCAATGACCTCCAAAGAAACTTTTGACACCTCTTTTACTATATATATATAGGACAGGAGGGGGAGGAGAGTGGACAGGAAGGGGAGGAGAGTGGACAGGAGGGGGGCACACACACTGTGTCCCCCCCCACACACACACACACACACAGTGTAACACACACACAGTGTCACACAGTGTCACACACACACAGTGACACACACACGTCACCTCTCCTTCTGGCCGCCGCCATGTTACTTAGTCCGCGAGGGAGGAAGGGGGTTCTTCCGTCCGCCGCCATCTTAGGTGCCGCGTGGCAGCGGCAGGCTGCCCTGCCCACTGCCTGTCCCTGCGCCTGGGAGGTGAGTGGAGCGGGAGGGAGGTGAGTGGAGCGGGAGGTGAGTGGAGTGGGAGGGAGTGGAGTGGGAGGGAGTGGAGCAGGAGGGAGGTGAGTGGAGAGGGAGGTGAGTGGAGTGGGAGGGAGTGGAGCGGGAGGGAGGTGAGTGGAGAGGGAGGTGAGTGGAGTGGGAGGGAGGTGGAGGGAGGTGAGTGGAGCGGGAGGGAGGTGAGTGGAGAGGGAGGTGAGTGGAGCGGGAGGGAGGTGAGTGGAGCGGGAAGGAGTGGAGCGGGAGGGAGGTGAGTGGAGCGGAGGTGAGTGGAGCGGAGGGGAGGCGGGGAGGTGAGTGGAGCACCGGGGAGGGAGGTGAGTGTGATGGGGGAGGAGAGGACAGAGAGAGAGGTGTGTGTGTGTGTGTTTTTTTTGGACCTTTGGCCCGTCACTCCGCCTCAGGCCAATGAGAGGTGTGGGGGGCGGGCCAAGGGGGTGGTGTGAGTGTGTGAGGCCAATGAGAGGTGTGCACGGGTGGGCGGGCCAAGGGACCAATGAGATTGCCGCTAGGTACAGGGAACACAGTGAAACATACATACATACAATGCTTTCAGAAATATATAGTAGATATATATATATATACTAGCTGAGAGACCCGGCGTTGCCCCTGAGTTAAATTTCCCGCTCCCTTCTCTCCCCCTCTTTCTCCGTTCTCCCCCCCCCCCCAGAGGGGAGGGACGGACAGTGGACAGGAGGGGGTGGACAGTGGACAGGAGGGGGGGCAGGGGCAGTGGACAGGAGGGGGGGGCAGTGGACAGGAAGGGGGGCAGTGGACAGGAGGGGGGGGTACAGTGGACAGGAGGGGGGGACAGTGGACAGGAGGGGGGGCAGTGGACAGGAGGAGGGGCGGGACAGTAGACAGGAGGGGGGGGACAGTGGAAAGGAGGGAGGGGGGACAGTGGACAGGAGGGGGGGGACAGTGGACAGGAGGGGGGGGACAGTGGACAGGAGGGGGGGGACAGTGGACAGGGGGGGACAGTGGACAGGAGGGGGGGGACAGTGGACAGGAGGGGGGGACAGTATCACACACACACACACACACACACACACACACACACACACACACACACACACACACACACACACACACACACTGTCACACACACACAGACTGTCAGACACACACACACAGACTGTCAGACACACACACACACATGTCTCAGTCCCATGCCGCACTCAGCGGCCCCACCCCCCCGCAGTCCCATGCGGCGCCTTTCTCGGGCACAGGCCCCGCCCCCCCGCAGTTCCATGCAGCACCTTTCTCGGGCGCAGGCCCCGCCCCCCCGCAGTCCCGTGCGGCGCCTTTCTCGGGCGCAGGCCCCACTCCCCCGCAGTTCCGTGCGGCGCCTTTCTCAGGCGCAGGCCCCGCCCCCCCGCAGTCCCATGCGGCGCTTTTCTAGGGCGCAGGCCCTGCCCCCCCGCAGTTCCGTGCGGCACCTTTCTCGGGCGCAGGCCCCGCAGTTCCGTGCGGCGCCTTTCTCGGGCGCAGGCCCCGCCCCCCGCAGTTCCGTGCAGCGCCGCACCCTACGGGTGAGGAGGGTGGTGTAGTACGGGTGAGTGGTATGGGTGAGGAGTGGGCTGCCCGGGGCCGTCCGTTCCGCCGCTTGGTCCCGGCCGGTTGCGACGGGAGGCACTGGGGGTGAGGGAGGGGAGGCGGGAGGTGGTGTGTGAGGTGCTGTGTGAAGGGGAGGCTGGAGGCGCAGGGGTGTGAGGCGGCGGTTTGGGCGGGAAGTGGTGTGTGTGTGTGGTGGTGTGTGTGTGTGTGTGTGTGTGTGTGTGTGTGTGTGTGTGTGTGTGTGTGTGTGTGTGTGTGTGTGTGTGTGGCAGTTGGGTGACGAAATAGAGCCACCAATCTGATTGGCCAGAGGCTGGACCAATCAGATTCACCACATGTCGTTTCAACCCAATCTGATTGGCCAGATGTCGTTTCAACCCCACAACTTTCAAATTTATATATTAAGATATAAAAATGTCACTGTGTGGAATCTATATATTTAATGTAGCCTGGAACTAATCCCTCTTTTAAGTATATATTTAAGTATATTTTTTAAGTCGTTTTAAATATTTATATATATATTCTTTATCTCATTATTTTTATAATTTAGAATGTCTACAATTAAAAGGATTGATATTGGGATCAATGAATTATCCAGAGTCCTATCTATGGATTTGTTCTATCCCCTTAATTTTGAACTAATTGTTAACATTTTCTTTAAAGGGATTGTTTATGTAGGAATTCATGTAGCTTTTAAATATATATCATTGTCTTTAATTTATTGTGTATTAATTGTAAAATAAAAGTTTCTTGTTGATTTTAAGTACCAATAAAACTATGCTTAGCACATTAGCCTATACAATTAATGTTATATAGCCTAATATATGTATACCATTGAATTAGAAATTATTCATGATTGTTGATTCTAATGATCTAGAGCAGGATTGTAAAACATTTTTAAAGGCATGGAGAAAGGCAGCAACGTTGTTAACCAGTGGGGATTCCTTTTCCCAGAGGGGGAGGTCCAGGCCAAAGCCTTGTCTGTCAGTAGAGAAATGACCTGGATCTATGGGTGCAGAAGATGGAGGGCTGGAGTTCGAACTGAATCGAACATTGGTTTAAAAATCCTCTACAAATCATATGGACCCCTCCATAAAGTAGAGGCATTGGGATCCATGGTTCTCTGGGCATAGGGGATGACGGAGCTGCCGCTGGAGATGCTGCCAGCAATTGTGGTGCAGGGGTAGAACCCACCAGCCGGGGATAATAATGTCCTAAAGTTGGCTATAAATGAGTGCCATCTGCTGGTTTTGCTGGGCGAGGCATGTCTCATGATCTCCAAGTAGTTCCCCTTGGAGAGATATGGCTCGCACTACCTCAGTGGGGTCCATGTTTGACCAAGCAAAATGTGATGGTGCTCGTCTCAAATCAGGAAGCGGACCCATAGGGCTGAGGAAGGGATGCAAATAAACCAACCAGAGCCCAGGGACAGAGTCCTGTAAGAGTATCCGTAGTCGGTAACAAGGCAGAGGTCAGGGATGGCAGCAGTGGTGCAAAGTCCAGTAAACAGGCAAATGGTCAGGGCTAGCAGAAAGCGTCAGGGTCACAGTCCGTGGTCAGCAACTGGGGAATACAGACGAAAGGGTAAGGTGTGACAGCGTAGACAAACAGGAACTGCAAACGTAGAACCTTGCTCGGCGACTCCCACTAGGAACTGCAGCCTTATATAGCAGGCTACCTGTGCCCAAAATGGCCACAGTGAGCAGAAAGGGCAGGTGACTTGGAAAACCCGAACCGCAGCAAAACCTGGCACGGATCGAGCAGAATCCTTACCCAACCTAGACCGGAGGGCCCTGGATTTACAAATAGGCCTTGGATTTTCAGCATTTTTATTTTTGGATGGTTTTTATTATTTAGGGGTTTTCTTTTTCTAATGAGCCATCGTGACTTGGATGTATTTTTAAAAATATTTTAACAGTTGATACTGGCCCCCTTGGGTCCACGGGGCTGAGACCCCGAATAGTATTTTGGCCTCCAACATTGATTTTGTAAGTGATATATTTATTTTCATGTAACTAATTATATAGGGATGTAATTGTTTGTATTTGTTTTATAAATGCAATGTTGTTTTTATTTGGGTACAGCCCTATTAGCCACCTTCGACTAATTGGGTTGTGAGCCAATCTTAAATAGGGGGAGTTAGATGTGTTGGGGAGGTGGGGTGCTAGGTGAAAGTTACCCAGGGAGCACGGTTAGGCACCCTTTAGGGGAGGTGGTAGGGGTTAACTTCTTGGTTGCCTTAGCGGTTAATAAGGCATTCAATGTCATGCAATGCAATACCTTAGTAGTTTCATAGGTAAACAAGGTAGATAGTTAGTGTAGTGTAATAAAGATGTCAACTCCTTAGTAGCCCTTAGTAGTCAGTGTCATGGGAGACCAGACGATTACACAGGGCTCGCAAGCACCAGACAGAACAAAGGAGTTAAATAAACTAGGTGTATTTTGGCCAGAGCGCAAAGGAGCAACACAGTACACTAATACAGCTTCAACTCATCAAGACAGGGGTTACGGAGGACTCCAACAGCAGCTAACTAGGTGCTGGACGCTGCTGAGACAAGCTTACCAAGGATATCTCCCGGGTCCGTCTGTCTCAGAATTTCCCCGTAACTCGGTATAGTCGCCTCTTGGTTCCTCATCTGTATTTCTAGTTAGTCTGTGACACGAGACTTCCCCACTCAGGAAGAAGCATCAAAAATGTACGTCAGTGCGTGTCGCCCATCAGTCACGTCACAGCAGTTGTAGAGACAGAACGCCCTTTGGACTTACTGTACAGTGCATTTCTCTCTCTATGAGGGGATATATACTACTGAATTTATAGGGAATCAGTCAGAGATTTCCATGATGCGTCCTTAAGTGGTGTAATACAAACACCTGCATCTTTTTCATCTTATATAGACATTCATTCCCATTTCTATCCCTGCTAATGTGACTTTTATTTGAGCTATTACACCTCCTGAGCTGAGGCACAGTTTACTCAAAGACTAAATGGTGCATGAGACACATTAAATGTGCCTCTCTCAGATGGGATTCGCCGCGCTCTACAGTAAATGCAGCTGATTCTGATCCACTATTAACTGGTCTTGATTGCATCAACAGCATTTGTATTAACACTCCAAACATATTCCTCGTTTTTAGCCCAAATATGAAATTGAAGCTTCGGACACCTTTTTAAATACAAAACCACTACTTACAAATCAGTCTATGGGGCCTATTCAAGTAGCTTCGATAAGGGACTTAACTCTTGTAAGTGCACTTTCCAAGTGAATTTGCATGTGTACAGTACTGTAGCTATTCAGGAGGCTTCGATAACCTGTCAATATTGCTTGGAAACTGTTTTTTAACAAACTCTTGTTATGACAAACAGTGTGGTAGCTCAAAAATTGCCAAAGCGAGCTTTTTTTGCCAGCAACTACTATTTAGGTAGCTTCGCTATGCACATCGCAACTTAAACTCGCATTTGTTTTACCTGCCACCTAAAGAGTGGTGAGATTGGATATGCGATTTTCATATGAAGGAGTATATTTAATTTTTACTATAGGATTGAAGTCGGGGGTCTCCAGAACTGACCTGCATTACTTTCAGCTCCGGAGACCTCTTGCTGCAAACGTATGTAATAAAAATAAAATTACAGCCAAGCTTCATTACCTTAGTGGCTAAACGCTAAGGTAATGAAGGGGTTAAATAGCTGTAGTTTGTTGGTGAGAGAGGGGGTGGGTGAAGCTTGCAGTTGCCCCAGGGTGGGTGATTAGGCCTCCTGGGAGAGTTGAAGGTTTGGAAGCGGTGCACAGCTGCAAAAACGGGGCCAGCACCAGTACTGATGGGGTTAAAAATTATTTATTGAACAACATAGTAATGGGGACAGAGACACACTCTGACGCGTTTCAGACAAACGCCCTTTTTCAAAGAGAGTTGATTCCTCCCGCTACCAACTCCGGAGGCCTTACCACCCACCAAGAGCCAAATAATACATTCGTAGTTGCCCCAGGGTGTGTGGTAAGGCGTCCCGGGAGGGTCTAACTGCTTCCTTACCTTAGCGGTTATAACCGCTAAGATAATGGAGTTAACTTCCCTCCCCCACGAGACCTAACCACCCACCCACAGGCAACTATCCGCTTTACCCACCCCCTCTACCAACAACACCACACACAGTAATGGGCAAAAGCCGTATTTGACAAATGTGGCTAATAGCGCTTTTGTCCATTAAATATACAGTACATTGCAATAAAATACAAATTACAATACTATAAAAAAAAATACAATGGCCATTTAATCCATTGATGAGTCCCTGTGGTTATCTAAGCCCTCAACGGGACCACCACATACAGTAATGGGCGAAAGCCCTATTGGCCATATAGGGCTAATAGCGTTTTTGCCCATTCAAAATTAATCAATAGCTAGCCACCCTATAGTAACAAAAAGTTGTACTTACCCCTGCTAGGATAAAGGCCGTCCTCCTGTTCCGTACCACCACCATTTACATTAAAACACTAGCTACTGGCCAGTAACCCCTCAATTACCTTAGCAGGTAGATACCGCTATGTAACTAAAGGCATACCCTCCCTCCCTTACCCACCGTGGAGGCCTAACCACCCTCCCCAGGGCAACTATCCCATCCCTCACCTTCTCTACCCCAATCACCACACACACAAATGGGCAAAAGCCCTAGTAGTCAAATATGGCTTTTGCCCATTTGCGATGCAAAAAATAAAACAAATACACAGTTTAATTAAATACACATAACAATACTGTACATTAAAAACAAACACTAGCCAATAAATCCCCTCAATGCACAAGATATTGGAGTGATCCCCTGGCCCATCTCGAGTCGATTATGGATTGGACCTCAAATTCTTCTTGGCCTTGTACCATCACCGGTGGTGGCCTGGGAGAACGATCAGGAAACTGAGAACTCTTGAAGACAGGTTTTAGAAGCGAGACATGAAATACTGCCGGAATTTTCAAGGCCTGAGGAAGTTCCAAATGGTAGGCCACAGGATTGACCCGTTCCAGAACCGTGAAGGGGCCTAAGAATCTTGGGGCCAGCTTCAGCATAGGGGTCTTCAGTCTGATGTTTTTGGACGTGTTCCCCGATTCCTTACAGCGGTGGTAATATTAATGGGTATCAGCTCAGGAGTCTCCCTGCATCAATCCAATGCATGAAAAATGCATTTTTTTTCTTAGTGCTGTCTCGCCGCTTATCGGAAGCTTCTCACCACCCTCTTGCCAACTTTTTCTGGCGAGGCGATTTGGAGAGAAAATCTCAATTATAGAGCGGCGATTAGCTGATCGAGGCTACTAGAATTGAGCGAGTTTGAAAAAACTGCCAATAAGTGGCTTATCGCCGCACTTTGGCAATTTTTTTCCGGCAAAAAATGTTGCCGAAAAGCTCTCTTATCGCCGACTTATTGGGGCTTACTGAATAGCAGTAGGCTTTTTTGGCGATAAGTGACTTATCGCTGTTTACTGCATGAGGCCCATTGTGTGCTGGCCTTGCTAAATGAATTACGGGCCCAACACACAATGAAGCCTACAAAAATACACATTGTAAAACTTACAGTACATGGGAATCACTGGGTTTTTTTACATGGGGGCTGTAACAGGGCTTTTCCCCTGTCAAAAAGGCTTCCAAAATAAAGTCTGTCTTTTGCTGATGAGACTAGCAGGGAGCTGGTTAATTTCAGCATAAATTAATTGACCGGTCTCCACCTAGCTCATCAAGCAGGCTTAAAAGCCTGCTGCACAGGTTTTAGGGGATCTGTAGCACAGGGAGAATCTGTGCTGCCAGAGAGATCCCAAGTGAAGAAAGACTCTCCGGTCTAAGAAACACCGGTCTCTGGAACCCGCCAGAAGTAACCCCCACAGACACTCCACAGACTCTGAACTGACATGGGAGCACCCTGCCTATTAGTAGCCCTTTTTGGACTGGGGTCAAAAGCTTTGTAAGAGACCTAGCCTACCAGCCCTCAGAAATGGGAATGCTGAATGTTATTCACTCCCTTACATGGGGTTATACCTGGCTATTATTTTCTGCTCTAATTTTGTTTCTGTTTAAAGCTGCTGGCTAATAAAGCCTATGTTTATTTTCCCCTAAAATGTTCTACAGTGTTTTACGGATTTTGGCTACATAAAATGGCCAACTTGACCGGTGTCATGGCTGCAATCTTGCTGAGTAGGGGTTAACTTTTATTATACATTTTCGGGCTGCCCCTATCGTCACAGACAACTATTCATTGGAACTCATGACTCACTAGCCATTTGGGCTACTAAGGAGGTTAATGTGTTGAGAAATGTTTGTTTTTTTAATCACAAATTTCAGGTTGGTTTAGGTTATGTTGTTTATATGAATATACAGGCATACCCCGGTTTAAGGACACTCACTTTAAGTACACTCACGAGTAAGTACATATTGCCCAATAGGCAAACGGCAGTTCACGCATGCGCATGTCAGAATGTCCTGAACAGCAATACTCGCTTCCTACCTGTACCGAAGCTGTGCGCAAGCGGGGAGACTATAGAGCCTGTTACACATGTGTTATTTACATCAGTTATGCACGTAAATGACGATTGCAGTACAGTACATGCATCGATAAGTGGGAAAAAGGTAGTCCTTCACTTTAAGTACATTTTCGCTTTACATACATGCTCTGGTCCCATTGCGTACGTTAATGCGGGGTATGCCTGTACAGGCTATTATATTCTGTACAGAAGCAAGATAGGCTTAACAGCATTTTGGTGGGTAGACTACCAACAAAGTTTTGGTCGGTAGCCCAATACTGCCAGGTATTGGAACTTGATGACTAGCTTCAGGAGTGCTGACAGGGGGGACAACCAGGATAAGGGTCCCAGGCCAGGTAGCTCTGGGGGAAGGCTTGCCTGGACAGGAAGTTATCCCTGAAAAGCTGAAACATTGGGAGTTCCTTTGATTACTTTGTTTCTACCACCTCTAATTCAAAATATACTACACCAGGGGGCTCTTTTATGGTCTTCTATCTTTTTGCCATTTTTTGTGAATTGCCAGTGTAGGAATAGCAACCCAAGGTACAGCACATAAGAAATTTCTTAGAAGAAATTACAGTATTACAGATTGGTGCATAATCAAATGCTATATAATTATCTACAAAAAATAGATTGACAGTATTACTGTATTTCAAGTCCCTTTTGCATATACTGTACAATATGACTATTAACTATTTTATAATAGTATTATAAGTGGAGCATTTAAACACACTTTATTGATGTGTCTGATATTTATCAGTGTTTATTATTAATTATCACTGCAGATATTTATAGTACACAACATTTCCTACTACTTTTAGCGCTTTGAAAACCTTGTTTTCTTTCTTTATGCCTTCTGCTGTGCCTGACCTCTGCGCACTCAAAGTCCGCGCGCTGGAAGGCAGGTACTCCTGGGAGCACTGCGCTAGAATACAACCATGAATTAAATGAGATAAGAATACTGTACAACAGTGATTCCAGAGTTGCTTCAATTTGAAATAAAGAAAATTACATTTCACAGGAAATTCCCAATAGTGGTCATATTTAAGAGTCCATCACAGATATTATTTCATGTCATTGTTACTTTGAAACTCACAGCTTCTATAGGCTTTGACATTAAAGTATACGATTACAGAATTTAGTATGTTAATTACAAATATATTTCCTTATACAGCGATTGTGTATAAAATTCCTGCACAAATAATTTTGCAGGTGAAATGAACCACCATCACAAAAGCAAAGCTGACCCCCTTTTTTTTATAAGACTTTTATGTTACAAAAACAGAAGAAAAAAATATATAATTTTTAATATAGATTCCTTTGTTGCTTATGTTCATTTAAAAACCGTGGCTGGGTGCACCTGTTACAATCACTGCAGCCAGTGGAGAACTGTTTATTTAGTATCACCATCACCAAGTACTGTACAGGCACAATGCATGTCAAAGATGGACCTCTGACACAGTGGTGATTGTCAGTTGATGTATTTTAAAGCCATGATATTTACGCAGCAAAGGGCACTGTATAAAGCAGTGACACCTCCTCAGTGAGATAAAATGAACATCCCCATGTTCTATTTACTTAGAGCATATGTCAAATTCTGGAGCACCGGTCACAGTAAGCAAGGAACTGAGCCTGGGTCCCTTGTTTAACAACTGCTGCAGACCCTAATGTACTTACCTCTCTATAAACACCAAACAACTCCATTCAGCCTAGCACTTGCTGATGGTGATTTTAAGCTACTGTACTATGTATTTTGAGTAATTTACTTGCACATCTACTAAACCAACCAGGGTTTGAAAAGTGAAGGAATCTCGTCTATTCAATTTTGCATGACAAAAACTTTCAAGTAAATCTTGCTATTGCCTTGCTGGTTCTGACATAAATAGCCCCCAAAGGTGTTATGTTTTGAGTCCGTGCTTCCACTTGAATTCAAGACATTAAGCACTTGATTTTCAGTTACAAATTGAAGGGGATAAAGAAAAGTGGAATTGATGTGCATAAATACCGTAGCTTTCTGTCTTTGTCTGTTCTTTGTCGCTACCTTTACCCCATATGCTATTCAGAGATGCAACTGTGAGAATGGTATATTTTTCAGATCACAAGCTGAGTTACTTACCAGAAGTGACAAGCTTTGGGAAAATATAGCCCTCATCGGCAAACAGGCAGGTAGGCTGGCATGTGGTGACAGGAAATCGATCAGGGTTAAAATTAGTTTTTTGTAATATCTGCCTTTCCGGTAGGGTGAAATCTGACAAAGCAATGGAAATAAGGGCCTTCAGCAGTCCCGTGGAGGGGACCACAGTGGCATGTTTGGAGAAAGGTGACATGAGGCTTTTTTTAATTACATTTTTCAAAAGAACTCCAAATAAATCATCAGACAATTACATAGGAATATAGAATTTTGATGGGAAATAAAGAACCACTTGGCCCACTTAGTCTACCCATTTACATATCGGCTGTAAAACCTCAGACCCTACTTGATCCTTGCCAATATTTTTTGTATTTAGGATAGGCTTATGTCTATCCCAATAAATGTTTCATTCCATTGCTTATGAGCCTCTGCCAGCTCTGTTAGGACGGACAATAAATACACAGTAAAACTGTTCCAGATGCCTTGGAATTGACACAATAGTTTTGCCTTGTTAATATATAACTATTGTCATATAACTATTATGTTTGGTATTAGCATCTTACAGCCCTTTAACACAATCTCTGTCACTTTGATCGTTAATTCTAATGTAATATATATTTATCAAATTGTATTAATTGACACAAAACTTATACCTAAAAGGGTTAAAAAAAAAAAAAAACAATATTTCACTGCATCAACAGTTGTTGCCAAAGTGTAACCTTCCCCATGTACTTCCAACTCCCAATCCACCTGGTGAGAGAGAAAGGTCTGTCTTAGGGATGGTGCCAGAGTGAGCCATGCCACTGATGGACAGTCTCTTTGATCTGCTGTTTCCTTCACGATGAACAGATCAGAATATGGTAATCACTTGAAAAGCTTTTAGAAAATCTTTCAGACCATGCTGGGCTGTTGCCTTGGTTACTATTCAAAGGTTTTGTGACTAGTTTTATCCTGTCAGTGATACTGTACTGTATCTGGGTACTATTTTGTTGTTTACATTATGTTTTGGGTGCTCTACCAGGGTGGTTTTAGCCATGCCCCAATGTATGTGAAGAACCTTCAATCTTATTCAAGTTGGAAATGGGGAATCTATGGGTCCCTGTCGGTGCAAAAATATAAAACACTGGTGGATCTAATGGTATTAATCACTGTCAGCATCACATGATTCTGCTGGACTCCGCTAAAGTTGTTCAACTTGTGCTTTCTTCCATCTATTTGCATAGTACAGTATGTTTTGCTTCATCATTTTGTAAAAACATTTCAAAAAGTGAACAGTTTAATAATCACTGGGGGGGGGACGCAACTATGTACACAACTTTGGAATGAGGACAAACAGCCCTATTCGATATGCTGTTAAGCTGCTTCTCCATGTCAAGAAAGTCTCTGAGCTACTTTCAAATCAATGAGAAGAGAGTTTTCTCTGACGTAGAGTAGCGGATTCATAGCATATTGTTTAAGGGCTAGATCCACAAAGCTTGGTTAAGTCAGGGCACATAACATGACGTTACCTAAACGCATATCCACAAAGCTATTGATATGCAAAAAATATGGTCATTTTATATCTCATTAGCATCGGCATCGCATCATGATATTTTCGCACAATATTGCGTTAGGTTCCAATAAAGTAACATTTTGTATGGAAAGGAGGAAGAGGAGAAGGGACTTCAATATTATAGTAGAGTACCCATTTGGTTTTATACCTCCCAAAACACTCCTCTATGCAGCAAGTGGCAGGATACCTGTGAATGCCCCTGATAAACATGGGGAATAACCTAATTTGGATATGCAAAGTATATTCAAATTATTATAATTTCACAAATATTTCTCCTTGTGATGTATACAAAAGTGGGTGGGAAATGTACAGTATCTTGCCTTAAACCACACACCATGCACTGTAGCAGAGTTTATTTCCCAGTGTCAATATATATGCTGGTTTTCTTATGACGTAGTGACTTTAGGGGAGAGTAAAGGGGGTCAGTATTGTAATACTTAGGTGTTTGAAGTGGCCCTGAATACTGTTATTAGAATTGAATTACAGCTTGAATGCTGGAAGAAGAATGGGAATTTTAAAAGAAGCCAAACTATGGTTTACTGTACCTAATTACCTGCAATAACGTATTATGCTTTTAGATTTATTTTGATAGTTTTAAATAAATTACTTTTCCCCTGATATTCTTACTCTGTGGAATAAGGTCATATTTATTGACCTCTAACTAGTGCAGCTACGAACAGGTGCTCAGTGGTAGCAGATGTGTGACATACAGAGGTCAACAGATATTGATGACAGAGACCATTTGTCACTACTAGTTTTGCTTGTGGCATACTTTAGAGATTTTTAAATAGCCATAATTTAGTAGCCAAACATCAACAGAGGAATCCTTTAATCTCTATGACAGTGTTTTTTAACTGGGGTTCCGCGAGCACCCCTCAGGGTTTCTGCAGCCGCCACAAGTGGGAGAGCTGGGACAACTCTCCCAATGTAGTGGCACACCACGTACCAGTCACCCGGTGGCTACCGAGCTCAGCAGCAGCTGGTCACTGCTATCCTTCCTCTCCCTGCTCCTCCCGGAGCTGGAAGTCGCATCAACTTCTGACTGACATGAGGGAGAGGAAGGTCCAGGTAAGAACGCATGCTCTCAGCAGCTCCCTTAAAGTAAGTGTGTGTGTGTGAGAGGGGGAAAGAGAGTGTGTATAGAAGGGAGAGGGAGCATAAGAGGGAGAGGGAGTATATGGGAAAGTGTGTGGGGGAGACGGAGCATAAGGGAGGGAGAGTGAGGGAGATAGGGGCAAGAGACGAAAGGGGGGGGGGCGAGAGACAGGGAGTCAGGGTTGGGGTTCCCAAGAATTTCACAATCGAATTCTGAGGTTCTTTAACCAAAAAAAGGTTGAAAACCATTGCTCTGTGTACTGTATCAAGGCAAATCCTGTTCCTGTGTTTTTAAGAATCATTGTATCAAAATATTTTGCACTTAGAGTACTTTGAGTTACAGTACTGTAGGTAAAAGTTAAGCAACACAAACCAAATAGATGTGTTATAAATGTTGTCTAGTGATAGTCTGTTATGAATAATGATCCACGTCAAATGTGAAATCATTCGTAAATTTCTTAGATTTCATACATGAGGCAAGTGTAAAATTAAAATTCAACACATCTGAGCACACTTTTCTTTGCATTCATGCATGAACCCCTTGTCTTGTTAATTGTTCATTTACCAAGTTTAAATTTCATTTTACAAACCACAACTTTGTTTGTCTGGTGTGTAACCTATCATTGGCATTGCATAGAAAGCTGTTTGTGGTTGTGCAATCATTCATAAAAACTGAATACCTTGTGATTTTACATGGTGTAATGTTTTAGATGTGGTTTTGGCAACCTGTGTCATGCAACTTTGTAAAGGATTTTATATATCAGTGCATAAGAGTTCTGTAAATTACGCTGTATAACAACCAATAACGGGCATGACCAGAGAATCTGCGAGGAAGCCCCCTACCATCTTTTACCATTCCCCACACAAACACATACAAATAACGACAGACTCGGTCTGTAGGTATAAAAAACTTTGTTTATTATACAGATGCAGCGGCCGTTATCCGAACATTTCACGGAGCCGTTTTCCTGAACTCTCCTGTATTTCACACAGCATTGACTCGTTATTCTTCCGTGAACACTGCCGTGAATGCCGCCAATCGCACCCGTAATCTTCTGCAGTTAGAGGATTTGTGTATGGCTAAGGAGCTTCAGAAAGGACTTCTTTCCTATGTACACTATACAGTATGAACACGTAACGTTAATCTTCAAATTACTTAGATTTTAAGACAACAACACCTGATAAAAACACTAGTAAACACGCATCTTAACGCAGGAAAGTTTGAAGAAATCATGCGGCACGTCCTGGGTATACAAATCGTGAAATGTTCGGATAACGGCCGCTGCATCTGTATAATAATAGCGTATCTGCTAGCTCCTTCCAGAATGCTCGGTTAATAGGTTAAGTGAAGGGTCTGCCGGGCCTTAACACGCTGGCCCTATCAACCATCGCCGTGCCCCCTTGAGCCGGCTGTTATTGCGAGAGGGCTCCCGGAAGTTATGTCCCGGTGACTCCACCCCCTCGCCTCTACCCCCGCTTAATCAGCCCAGAGCACCTTCTGGCAAGGACAAGCACTTACCCCCCAACTGCGGCCACCAATGGGTCTATTTAACTCTCCTTAAATTAGGCCACTACCGCCAGACTCGCGATGACCCTCTCCACACCCTCCTGCAACTCATTATTAAACATATTGACACCGATTTCTGATAAGTGTACCCCGTCCGATCTAAATACGCCGCTTATCTTGTGACTGAAATCTGGGTGGTTGATAACCAAACCCCCTCAGTGTGTAATAAAGTTCCCCACCATCTTGTTTATCTTAATGCGCACTCGGTCGACTGCGCTCGGGACCCACGCACCCTTCCATACTTGTCTGCAAATTATTTCTGACCAAATAATTAGAATTCCTGGCCAAAGAGAGAGGAGTGAGGCCCATCACGGAGCCATCCCCGGATCCCACAAGTCTAATGTACACCGGTTGCTGTAAATCTCTGCCTCTGGTGCCAGCTTAGGAAACTGCACCATCTGTAATCGGTATAAAGCATCAGCGATGTTATTTGCAACCCCTGGGACATGCTGTGCCCTGAACGCAATGTTAAGTTGAAGGCACAACAGTATGAACTCACGAATCAGGGCCAATACTGGTGGTGACCGTGAACCAAAGTTGTTCACTGCCTCTACTATCCCCATGTTGTCTGACCAGAAAGTAACTTCTCGGTTTGGAAACAACAGGTGACCCCATAGTCGCATGGCAACCAGCAAAGGTAATATCTCTAAGAATGTTAGATTCCTAATGAGCCGAGTCCCTCTCCAGTTGAGTGGCCACCGTTCTATGCACCATGCCCTGTTAAAATATGCCCCAAAGCCCATTGAGGCATCTGTGAAGAGCTGCAGGTCAGCGTTCTGGGCTGGGCACCCACGCCACAAAGTCCTGCTGTTGTATTTTTACAAAAATTCAAGCCACACCGCCAAATCCTTGAGGATTTCTGCTGTAACCCAAATGAAATGGTTAGGGCATCTTGCCCCAGCTGTGGCAGCTGACAGGCGCCTAGTGAGCACCCTTCCCACTCGCATTATGCGTGCTGCAAAAACTAAGTGGCCGAGCAGTGATTGAAAATGCCGCAGTGAGGTTTTTCTCAGTAGTATGAATTCCCTGAGCAGCTTGTCTAAGCAACCAACTTCTCACTCTAACCTCACTGAGTCAATCTCAATGCCTAAAAAACTAAAGATGGTTGTAGGGTGCACCATCTTTTCGTCAGCAACGGGACGCCAAATTCACGTGCCATGGCTAAAAATTGTAACTTCCACCTTGCACACATCTGAACCCCAGGGGCTAACGAACAGGAAATCGTCCAAATAGTGGATGATCCCTGCCGCCTGTACCATCTTGCGCACTACCCACTCAAGAAATGTACTAAAGTTTTCAAAATTAAAACAGGACAGCATGCAACCCATTGGTAAGCATAAGTCCACAAAGTATTCTCCCTCGAGCATGCAGCCAAGTAGATGTAAACACTTCGAATGCACTGGCGAAGTCTGAATGCTGATTTGATGCCTGCTTTTGACATCAAAGCTCCCCGCCCCTTTCTCCCCACTAGCACCGCCGCTTGGTCAAAATTCACGTAAGTCACAGAACATAATTCCTGATCGATGCCATCAGGGTAAGATAGGTGCTGGATTAACCTAAAGGCCCCCACCTCTTTCTTGGGGACCAACCCTAACAGGGAAATCCTGAGATTACTAAAAGGGGGAAAACAAATGGGCCCACCATCCTCCCCAATTCAACTTCCTTTTCCACTTTTTCCCTTGCTACATTACCATTAAACCTAACCGATTTCAAATTACGCTCGCAATTTGATCCTGTTTGCTATTCAAATGGAATCCTAAACCCCTCCTTAAACCCAGCCATAAGTAGCTGGGCTGCCTCCTTATTGGGGTACTTTGCCAGCCATGGCACCATTGTTTCGACCGTTATCAGAGACGCCGCCCTCTCGGTCAACCTTCTGCCCTGCACCCTTAAATCCATGTGTGTGTTTCCTAAGCCATTTTGTCCTTGTATGCTGGCCCCTCCAAGTGGTGCAGGCGTGCCGGAACCGGAAGTTGACGTAATTACATTTGGACTCGTTTAAACATACGCCTGGCTGTTTCCCTGGGGTATGACCCCTAGCTGATATGTGCATTTGAGCGCCCGATCGCCATGCGCCCCCACCATCGCCGCTCGCCCCGCGAAAGAGCGTTGCACCTCCTCCCGAGATATGCTCTAGATATAGTTCTACATCCTTAATGTTCCAGGATACCTATCACTTGTTAGCCTCCATGCCCTGTCTGAATTCCTAGTCATATATCCACCACCCCATACCCCCGTACTTCTGGTATGCATTTCTAATTATGTCTTGGTACTTAAAGAGTGCTGAACACAATTGTGGTTCCTTTTCCCCCATTACGCCTGCCAAGATTCTGAAAGCTTGTGCCCAGTTTTGCTATGTGCGTGGAAAAAATTGTCTCTCAACATTCTCTGTCTTGGCCTTCCCTTTTTTTTGGTTGACCTTGCCAATGCCTCCCTATAGCCAGGAAGCAATGTTAAAATGTCCACGTAATACCCCGCCCAAATCTTCTCCCTTACCTCCTTCAGTAAATGTGTACCTAATGACCTGTCGATGGTTGTGTATGAATCCCCATATACACCATCCGGCAACTTCGTAACCTCTGACGTTGTCGCTGGCGTGGCTGTGGCTGTGCTTGTGTTCTGAACTACGATTTGAGTTGGCAAAGCTGAAAGTAATGTTGTTGCTGATGTGGATGTACCCACGTTCTCAGCTAATACTTGACTAGGATGTAGTGTTGTGGTTGAAGTGGATACATCCATGTTCCCCATAAGGTATGTATCGTCAATTCTGCATGCAGCGATCGAGGACGGAGCTGCAAACGTGTTGTTTCACTCTTGGGAGCAAGGACTAACAAGGACTTCCCACTTACCTGACTAGGAACCGGTGTGAAAGGAACCAGCCTCCATCCTTATGTGAGGACATCTGATCCGGCTTCCACGTGGTGTTGGGTAACATTATCCCAAAATTGCCTGTTTATTATTACTTTGATGTACGCTTAATACTCACCTTTAATATTCTTTATGTCAATATAATTTTTAATGCACTATGAGCATCGTGCGCTGTGTTTTTTTGTGTTTTTTTTGTGTTTTTTTGTGTTAGCTATAGGGGGTCTCTGAGCCCTCCCTTCTACCGCAGCTGCAGACGCTCAAATCACCAAGGTCACGTATTTAATTCATATTTATCACATCACTATATATAATAGTTGCGCACTTTTTTCTTCACTCATTCACTCTTTTGCTCTGTTTGGTGCTGCACTTTTTATTTGTAATAAAAGCTATTGTATTTGATTTAGCTTTTAATTCCGGACCATGGTTTGGAGCCTGGTAGATTGCCGGAAAAAACGTGATGAAAATTTTGACACACTATTTTCAGAGGGACACAATGTGGTTCCTGATAAGGGAAATGTTAAGGGGTCTATTGAACAACATTTTAAAGTTTTAGAGCAATTACTCCTTACCGAAAGTAAAATCCACCTTGAAAAAAGGACCATACAAAAGTATGTGGAGTGTGATAGAGTCCCTAGGGGCCTACGCTTTAAAAAATCACCCACTTTCGGTAAGGATAACGAACATTTTTTAAAGGAGTGGAATAGAATATTGGATGACTGCTCAATATCACTTATGAAGCTCATTATCTATGAAAGAACAAAAACATTAAAAACAATGGATAAAGAAATTTCTGATGTAGTTAAGTTGCTCGAGCCCCTAGTAATCGAATATGATTGCTCGGAGCTTGAGCATGACCTCCGCATGAAACTTGAACATGCGGAGGAAGAAACTCTGAAGAAAAAGCACGAAAAGTTTTTTAGGGATAAAGCTGACTACGATAATAACAGACAGAGAAATTGGGCAAAAGATCATGATAGAAGTAGATCTTTAAAAACTAATCCCAAAGGAGGGGGTGGTAGAGACTCCTCCCAATCTCAAAATAGAAGTAGTGATCAGCAAAGAAATTCTAGATTTCACCCCAACCAGAGAGGTTGGGAAAATTGGAATGAGAGGGGTGGGGATAACCAAATGTATGATGAAAGAAAAGGTTTTGCACCAAATAACGGGTACCCACCCCATCCTAGATTTGAGGGACATTTTAGGAACCACAACTATAAAGGGAGAAATTACATTCCAAATTTTAAATATGGACAAAGAGAATATGAAAAGCATGACTCAAATTTTAATCAAAAGGTTTATAAACCAAGTCCAAGGTATGGATCACCTGCCCAACCCTCTCCATCAGGTTTTTTAGACTCAGTAAAAAACAGGCATATAGATCCCCCAAGGAAGGAAGAGAGTCAGGGCCCCATACAAAAACCAGAAATAAAGGAAAGAAGGAAAAGGGTTCTATCAGGAGAGGAACAAGAGAGGGGGCCAGATTTAAAGAAAAGAGATTGCGAGACAGTCTGAAAACATCATCCCCCAAAGGGATCTTTAATCTTTCTACGGTGATCTTAACAGATGACCAAAAGAAAGTTTTGGATAGAGGCCTTACCTTCTCTCGTTCATGTGGCCCAAGTGCATTTCAATTATACACAGATCTCCAAAAGTTTGTTCGCAATCTCACTCTGAAGAGACACTTTATAAAATATGATTTGGAGAATAGTTTACAGAATGTAACAACTGATAACAGTTCTGCTCCATCCGGAACTCTAAAGACAGAGATTGTGAAGAATGTGCTAACTTGCACACATACCCACTTTAGAGGGAAATCTAAATTTTACCCTGCACATTCTAAAGGCCATCACATAGAGACATTTTTCAACATGGTCAATAAAGATTTTAATCATCTAACAAATAATGTTCGAAATGGTGCTATAAGACACAATTTAAACAAAAATGAATCTCTTGCTTTAAAACTCCTACAACAAAACAAGGACCTAATTATCGGGCAAGCTGATAAAGGGGGAGGTGTCGTGTTACAAAACAGGAAGGATTATGAGGGGGAGGCCCTCAGACTCCTTAACGACACCTCCTCCTACAAAAGATTGAATAAAGATCCAACAGGGGAGTTTTTAATTCTATTGAAAGGTCTTCTAGATGAAGCCATTACTAATAATGTCATAGTAAAAAGCGAATATGATTTCCTATACTCCAGTTGTCCAAGAATTGCTATCTTCTACCACCTCCCAAAAACGCATAAAAGTTTAATAAATCCACCCGGTAGACCGATCATATCGGGAATTGAGAGTTTGACTGCCAATTTGTCCCAATATGTGGACAACTTCCTCCAACCCTAT
Organism: Ascaphus truei; assembly: GCF_040206685.1. Classification (NCBI taxonomy): domain Eukaryota; kingdom Metazoa; phylum Chordata; class Amphibia; order Anura; family Ascaphidae; genus Ascaphus; species Ascaphus truei. Next base: position 137,399,979 of record NC_134487.1, read on the forward strand.
GTGGCAAAACTTCCTTCATATTTAAGAGACTCAACATCAGTGTTGAATTTGTTGGAAGGTTGTGAGTGGAAGGAATCATATAGGTGGCTCACATGTGATGTGCAGGCCCTATATACAAACATTCCACATGGGGCAGGCCTCACAACCATTCATTCTTTTCTACTAAGTGATGTAAATTTGCATACTCTCAATAGAAAATTCATTGTGGACTCAATAAATTACATTTTAAAACACAACTACTTTATGTTTTTGGATGAATTCTTTCTGCAGGTTTGCGGAACTGCGATGGGCACGAGGTTTGCCCCCAGTTTCGCAAACCTGTATATGGGAGGATGGGAAAATGATTTTATATACAATAATAACCCCTTTAGAAACAATATTATTGTATGGCGTCGTTTCATAGACGATATTCTGTGTATATGGGACGGCGACCAGTGCTCAGTTGGCCACTTTATAAAGTATTTAAACAAAAATGATAGGAACTTAACCTTCACACATGTAGACCACCAGAAAGAAATACACTTTTTAGATCTTAGCCTGGTTGTGTCAGATGAAGGGAGGTTAGTGACGAGAACATACTTTAAAGAAGTTGATTCAAATAATCTCCTCCTAGCCACCAGTAACCACAAAAAAAGTGGATAAAAAATATACCCAGTGGCCAATACTATAGACTGAGGAAAAATTGTAATACAGATATAGATTTTGAAGAACAAGCCAATAAATTAACCTTGAGATTTGTGGAAAGGGGCTATCATCTTGATAAACTAAATAATGACCTGGAAAAAGTGAGGAAAATAGAAAGAAGAACAATGCTTTTGCCAAAAAATAAAAAAATAAAGAGCTTACAAGAGAATGAGGGAAAATGCAATGTGTCATTTATCACTAATTTTAATTCAATGACAGGGCAGATTGAGAGAATAATAAAAAAACATTGGTCTATTCTCTCGAATGACTCGCTACTGAGTGCTCATATTTCAAAGTTCCCGAAATTTATATATAGAAAGGCAAAAAATTTAAAGAACACATTATCCCCAAGTGATACTGTATAAAGCCTAAAGAACATCAAAATAAGGATAAAAAATGGTTGAACAATAAACCAATTGGGAACTTTAAATGTGGGAAGTGCTCAGTTTGCAAGCATTTGCATCCTGATAAAAAGATATTTATGTGTAAAAATGGAATAAATTACGACATAAAAGATTTTATTTATTGTAATACAGACCATGTAGTATATTTAATAGAGTGTCCGTGTGGCCTATTATATGTGGGACGTACTAAACGCCCATTAAAAGTTCGCATTCAAGAACATCTGCGTAACATTAGAATAGGGTATATGAAGCATAGCCTGTCGAAACATTATGCACAATGTCACAATAGTGACCCCTCCTCCCTTCTATTCAAGGGTATCAAATATATACCAAGGAATAGAAGAGGGGGAGATAGAGTCAAAGAACTATCTAGACAGGAGACCTTCTGGATACATAAACTTGATACTCTGCATCCAGGAGGTCTAAATGAGGATATAGATATTTGGTCTCTATATTGATTTGTCCTCATGAGAATTGAGATTTATGCCTGACTATATTATCAACTTTTTATCAGTTTCAATTATATATATTTTTTATATCTTAACTTTTGCCTCTCTGTCCTTTTAAATTTGTGCAAGACATATATCGTCCTTTGTTTATGTATGCCAAAATATAGCATGCATTTTTTAGCATGCTTTATTGTAGTTTTAATTAGAATTTCCACAAGTCCATATTAGTCCAATTTTCGTGCTTTTCCTTCGAGAAAGGTGATATGATGGGAGGTTATATGCGCTACCAATATGCTGCTAATACCTTTTCTATGCATTAATATTCCTCTCTTTGGTTTTAGAATCACCTATCGCGTTTTAATACTGTTTATATACATTTGTGTCCCTGTATTTGCTTGTTAATAAAGTTCATTTTGTTTTTGTTATGTTGTCAATGACAACAGATTGGGCGTGCAGTCCGGGTACTTTGATTCCTCCCCGCCATTCTCTCATTGGTGGATTAATTAACCGATTGGACCAATGGGGTCATGGCGTGGGGTATTTAAAACCCAAGTAATTTCATTTATATTTATTCCCTGATGAAGAAAACTTCGGTTTTCGAAACGCGTTGGAAGAGTTTAGAGCAGTATTATTCCTAACTTCACTGCCTTATTACGACGAGCATACCCAGTGTAACCGGCGCCAGTATCGGCGAGAAACCCCGCGGGGACGTCACCAACCCGGAAGCGTTCCAACGGAGGGGTGTGAGAGAGGATCTCAGCTGGTGTGGAGCTTCGTCTAATGTAGCGATCGAGGACGGAGCTGCAAACGTGTTGTTTCACTCTTGGGAGCAAGGACTAACAAGGACTTCCCACTTACCTGACTAGGAACCGGTGTGAAAGGAACCAGCCTCCATCCTTATGTGAGGACATCTGATCCGGCTTCCACGTGGTGTTGGGTAACATTATCCCAAAATTGCCTGTTTATTATTACTTTGATGTACGCTTAATACTCACCTTTAATATTCTTTATGTCAATATAATTTTTAATGCACTATGAGCATCGTGCGCTGTGTTTTTTTGTGTTTTTTTCTGTTAGCTATAGGGGGTCTCTGAGCCCTCCCTTCTACCGAAGCTGCAGACGCTCAAATCACCAAAGTCACGTATTTAATTCATATTTATCACATCACTATATATAATAGTTGCGCACTTTTTTCTTCACTCATTCACTTGACTAGGATGTAGTGTTGTGGTTGAAGTGGATACATCCATGTTCCCCATAAGGTATGTATCGTCAATTCTGCATGCATCGATTTGCGCTGCACGTGCTTGTGCCATCCCCCCTGCCGTGTCTCACAGTCCTTCCTGGGACCCAATGACTATCTCAGATGCTGCCACCACCTGAGCCTCTCTTGAGACTCCCGTGTTTCCTAATTGACATGTAGCAAACTGTCGTCAATGGTGATAAAGCCTGCCTTACACCCCTCATTATTGTTTCAAACATTTGTGCCCCGGCATCAATGGCTGCCTCAGTATCCGTGACCTGAGGTGGCAGGGTACTGGCAAGACCCACAGGGGTTGTGCCTCAACACCCCGCACCTGTGTTTGACAATGTTTGCTGTGATTAAAGTCCAGTAACCCAAATACCGTGAACCAATTGGGCAGTCTTTAGTAATGGTTTCCTATGCCAGATAGATGATCTTGATAGTTGTTGGACAGACAGGGGTGTTGTCTATTGTGATGTGCTGATGTCTCTGAAATCACAGAAAAAAACAGCAGGGCACGCCCATAGCGTGGTATGTTTTATCAATTACCCCCCTGCCTAGAACCCTGAAATCTAGGCAGGGGGGTAATTGATAAAACATACCACGCTATGGGCGTGCCCTGCTGTTTTTTTCTGTGATTTCAGAGACATCAGCACATCACAATAGACAACACCCCTGTCTGTCCAACAACTATCAAGATCATCTATCTGGCATAGGAAACCATTACTAAAGACTGCCCAATTGGTTCACGGTATTTGGGTTACTGGACTTTAATCACAGCGCCTGGGACAATTAATTTGTATGTTTATTTTTTATACGGATTTGGAATAGTCTGTTGATTTTTTTGTTCCATAGGCTGCTTTATTATTTTTGATCAAATTAAGGTTAATCACTTTAAGTTGTTATCATTGTTATCACTTTATCACATAATCATTGTAGGTCAGCGCTTTTTAGAGGGCTTAAAATTGTTTGTTTGCTATGACAATGTTTGCTGCTTACCCTTTGTTGCCGTATTATCACCGTTGTCCTGAGCGACGATGCAAACCACATATCAGGCCCCACCCCAGTGAACTCCTCGTCCTGCCTCCTGGTAGAAGGTCTCCCCCAGCGACCGGAGCATTTCGGAGCTGTTGACGACATACCACCAACGCAGGGTGGTGATGGCGACTGCGTGTAAGCCTTCTCCAACCCATCTGAAATTACAGAATGAGGTCAAACCCCCAGCGGTTTGTTAGAGACAGCTGATGGCCTTAAATATCTACGTGTTGCCCAGTCCCTTGGACTCACTCTGGGGCTACTTGCAACTTCCAACCCATTTGACACTACAGACTGAGGCCGAAACCCCACCATCTTGTCAGCAACAGACAATGGCCTTAAATACCTACCTGTTGACCATACCCAATTGCAATGCCCCTGACTGGGGCCACCTTCATCACTTGATGAGGGCCACGCGTCGGCACACTTTGATGCGTAACCACCTTGTCCGCTCTCACTCCCTTATCCTCTCGTCCATCATTGTCTGCTCTCTGCTCCATGCGTGAGTGCATAGAACTGCTGCTGGAACATCCCTCCTTGTGGTTATACGCGTCTGCAAGAAGTTGAATGGTTCTAAGTTGGAGAGACATTTCTATCGGTAGTGTATGAGAGATGGTGGTTTGTGCTTGTGTGTTATAATGTTTATTGTGATTTGAAGATGAGCAAAGTATATGTGATATTTGCCAACTAATGTCGTGCGTGTGTATTGATTATTGCTCCGTCGAACGAGATGACCATGAATCCAGGGACAAATGAAATGTTGCTTGAACAATTTAAAATTCAAACTGCAATAAACACAAAATATCATGTTATCATTGGTTCACGAGTCTTCCTTGACAAACCCCAACTAGATTTACTTCTCTGTAACGCAGTATGACAATCCGTTAAGTCAGTGCTCGCTTATATTAAATAAAAACCTTAATTGAACCGCAAAAAAAAATTTTATTATTTTTTTCAATGAGAATGAAGGGTGGTGGGTGGGAGGAGGAGGAGGATGAGGAGGGGGAGGGGAGAGGAGAGGAAGTCCCATGCGGTTGTTGACTCATCCCCTTTTTAGCACCCTGTAAACAATAGGCACGTGGAGTGGACGGAGTCAGGGCGGCCGCATGGAACACATGGAACCCTCAGTGTAATACCTTTGGATTTGCTTCAGTAACTCAATTGTGCAATAATACATTTCTAATACCTACCTGCAAATCCCCTTCACCAACATGTCATTTAAAGTTAACCACATAACAAGTGCAAAAAACTGGAACATCGAAGGCAAGTATCATTTCAAAGCCTAATTCCCCCATTATTCCCGTTCTATTTTATAAACACAGGCAAGTCCCTGAGTTCAAACGATTCCCTGTACAAGCATTCCCCAGTGCACGTTAATGCATACACCCTGTTATGAGCACCAAGGAGGCAATATAAGGGAAGGCTTCCTTGTCCAGAACAACCCCTGCTACTTTGCCGCAAATGCCCCCTCCACCAGGAACAGCGGCACCAGAAAAGGAGGGTATGGAACTCACCAGGGAATCATCTCCCCGACACGTGGGGCCCCTCATCCCCTGGCGCATGCGCAGAGAATCATCTCACCCAGCACGGCAAGTGGGGGGCTGGTCCCAGCTCTTACCGCTCAGCAACAGGTTGATGGGTACGCCCTCAGCGCAGGCCACCTCCCTACCTCCCCCTGCACCCACCGCCCAACCCGAGCGGGCCAGCCGGGCAACCTGGGGTGGGGGGGTGATGGTAAGGGGTAACCAGGCCACTAATAAAGGTATTTGGCCCGGATGGGTGCCCCTGAGCCATATTGGGGAATTGTAGATTGTCAGCTCTGCAACCCAGTAATGGCATGAACCCTGTCATTTCAATATAAATGTATGCGTCTCCCACCAGGAATAAGGTGGCGAGACTAATGTGCTTTCTAAATGTAAAAGGTGTTACTGTGGCAGTGTTTTCCTGTAACCGCGCAAAGGAAAAATGGTTTTAAAACCCCGCACCTAGCAGCATAGCAGGTGGCTTTTGCTAACTTTCACTAGGAAGCTCCTAGCACAGTGAGATATGCTGTGACCACTGTTCGGGTAAAATCAGGAAATATCATATCGCGCAATTTTTAGTTATATAAAAATTGATGAATTAAAGTCCCCCTATTTTAATTGTGCCAACATGTTAAGCATATTGGGATTTTCATCTAACACGCCAGAGACAGCAGAACCCCTTAATTTGTAAGTACTTTCGTTTAGAAATGTATGGCAGGAAATTCCTGCAAAAGAATGGCGCATATTCAGCCCTGGATTTCTAAGACACCCCGCTCGCGTGCTCCCAGGATGTCTGAAAAAGTCCGGAGTTGAAAGGCTCCGCCTTACTAAGATGTGAAGTGGGGAGGTGTAACTCAAGTATCGCCATTTTAGTAAATGTCCGGGCAAATGGGCCAGATGCTTGGCCAGCTCAGACAAAATGTCGCCAAGTATGGGGGCCGGGTCTGGTATGCTAAGTGGCAAAGGTGCGAGGTTCACGCATGCCCTTAGCAAACTAAGAAGCCCTCTGCCAGGTTTTGCAAAGTATTGGCAACTCCGGGATACTTGGGGAATATTATGGCAAGTGGGAGGGGCTGGTCCTGGCTCCCAATGCTCAGGGATATCCTCCTCCCAGGCACCAGCTCCCGATAGTCCGGCAACGAGGGGTGGCAGGGACGGCTCAGGAGCGAGAATACCCCATCGGTCTGATGCCAACCTCCCCCCCCGGCCTGGTAGAAGGGGGAGAAGAGCAGCCAAACCACACTAGACCCTCCGCTGCCAAAGTGCCCACCTTCCCCTGCATGTCAGCAGGCCCTGGCAACAGGCTCCCGCTGCTCCATCTCCCCCCTTGCACAGGCTGCCTCCCACCTCCTGCCCGAGTGGGCCAAACTGGCAACCGGGGGTGAGGAGGGGAAGTGTACTGGGGAGGGTAAGGCCAGTATGCCAACAATTCAACCAACTAAATGTACTAACCAATTTTTGATGAAGGAAGAGGAGAAAAACTGTCGTGGCCAGGAGCAAAGTGACCAAACTCGCTCCTGGCTGCAACTTTTACCCCCTTGGCTCCTCCTCTCCCCACCCGCAGCCACGTCAGCGGCCAATCACCTGGAAAGGAGGATATGCCCCTCCACTCCACTCTGTTGCCTAGGCAGGCTGGAAGGGCTGCTGTATAGTTACTCCCTATTAAGAAGATGATGTATTGGTTCATGAATCGCGTCAGGGGACACATGCTTTTTCTTCACTCAGATGAAAAGAAAGTAAATTGCATCATGCATACGTATTTTTTATTTTTTTTGAAGCACATGTACCCCCAATTTCTGGGAGATACCGCTGCAGCTACAAAGTATTGTGGTGCGGCATCCCTGTGAGGGTCCAGGGGAGCTGAGCTGTCTGCGATGGGATGGAGACCAGAACAGGTTTTTGGTGACCTCTGATGTTCTTTCTGGTGTTCAGTGCCTCCAGCTTCAGTGGACTTCTGGAGGCAGTCCCCATCGAAGCAATCATATGCACCCCTGCCCAACAGACTGGAAACACAGACAGGGGTATGTAGAACAGAATGGGGTTTATTGAGCAGTTACTGCATTTCTTATTTATACAGCGGATGCAGGGTTCTCAGAATCTCTGGATGGTGCTGGCTCTTGTAATATAGAGCCTTAGATGTTTCTGAGCCAGCCAGCCAGGAGGACCAGACTGGCCTCTCTCTCCCACAGGGAGGAGACAGGCCACACTTCCACTCTCTTGGAAGGGTGGGAGAGCACTCACTAACTGTGGAACTTCCCTTCTGAGGAACCAGAAGGAGAGGGCTCAAGGTCTGTACCCTGATAGGCTGTACAATGACCCTGAGTCACCACCACACTTTTTCACTCAGAGAGCAGCATAAGGGGGGGGGGTCAATTGCCCACAGGACTGCCTGTCACAGCCTAGACTGCTAAGGAATTATGTGACGGGGGGAAGAAAGGCAGGGTGGACTAACCATGCTACATTTTATTTAACACATGTAGGAACACACGTTTAGAAACATATGTTTTATATGAACTATAAAGGATAATTTTATGTGTGTGTATGAAGTTCGCCATTGCTTGTATGCTGCTCTATGATTTTATGTGAAAGTGTTTCCCATTACTTATTGTTATGGATACACAATCACCAGCATTCCTTTAATTATTTTACCAATTAAATCACCATTGGACTTCTGTAATTATATACTGGTATGGAAGGAGAGTGGAGTGTTAAATGGACAATGGCAATTCATTGCATTCTTGAACTGCCTCATATCTCTATCTGCAGTGATAGCTTCTGATATCCAGTAGCTTTTTAGATATCCTGCACAATTTGTGACATAGAATAGATTCTTCTACTGTGCACCATCTCAAATAAATCAATAAGTGTAAACTGAGCCTCTGTAAACATTTTATTTAATTCCTTATCCTGTGGTCCCATAATATGGCACTTCCCAGGAATCGGATAACAATCATAACACGGGAATCATGACACGGGAGCAGAATCACAAGCTTTACGCTGTGTCTATGTGCTTGTAGCATTATTTCTTTTCATGCATTACCATGCTGTCTAGTATAGCACACGGTACAGAAATGTCAGGTTCCTAAAGATTTTACACTGTTTCTCAGTGTTTGAGGCACAGCATGGGAGGTGAATGTGTAGTATCTTGACTAGAACATGATACACCTTCTACTAAAGGTGGCAGAATGTATGTCTTCAGTGCCACTGCATGTGGCAGTTTTCTTGTGACTTGTGGTGACATTTGGGGAGAGCAACAGCAGATCAGCAATAATATTTATGTACTTTACTGGTTGAAGCTACTGTAGTTATTTTCAGTATTCTTATATAGTCTTTAAATTATTTTTTAGGGTAGTAAAAGTGGGGTGCACTTTATTACCTTTCACATCTTATTTTGTGTACATTCTATCATGCTGTTTTTTGGCTCAGGAAATACTTTGAAAAGACACATTTTGAAATTCTTGGACAATCCAATCAGTGGTATGAGCATCTGATGAGCAACCTGGTAAGTTTTAACTCTCTTGCTGAATACAACATGCAGCATCTGCCTTTCTTCAGTGCTGATGCAAAGAGAGATGCTAGTGACGCACAGGATAATTCAACCACATCCCAGAGTGGGAGTAATGGCAGCTGTTGAGGTGTGGGAGATGAGGCTGTATCCTTTCCCAAAATCATTGCTAGAAGTGTGATGGGTCTTTAGGTTAATACTGACTACTGCTAATGAGAGGGTACTTCACATGTCTCTATTACTCAGGAGACAATCCCCAAGTTTATCTCTTGTGGCTGCCACGAATCCTGTAAATGAGAAAGTTATTGAACAGCTTAAGAGGTACAGTATGTAGTGGTAACCTTAAAAACTCAGTTTCAGTTATGGTCTCATTTTATTCAAATAATAAAATGTTATTCTCCCTAGAAAACTGTAGCAGATAAAACTTTTAGTTACTCTTCTTTGTGATACCCTTGTGTCTATCCTAGGAATTCTTGAATTCGTTTGTCCATATTCTGTAGAGTCACTTGCCTGTGGCAGCCAAGATTTTAAGTCCCAATAATTTCAAGGGTGCTACACTCTTGTGCAGCACTGAAATGCAGGTTAACATTGAATATGGGCACTTGACTGCATTTACCCTGCAACTTCTGTTGCAAGACTGCTCCATGTATCTACTATTCTTTCAATAACAAAGAATCCTTACATTTCCCTTGAATTGTTCTACCCTCCAATTTCAAAGAAATGCCCCATATCCTGGTGTTTTGTTTTCCTGGAAATAATACTTTCCTCCTGAACTTTACTGATGGCTTCAAGCATTTCAAAGTCTGTCATATCTTCCTTCTCTCCTGAAGGGTGTACATGCTGAGAACCTTGAGTCTAGCGTTATAGAGTTTTGTAAGCCTCGCACTATCCCTATTGTTCTTTCAGGGATCATCTTAATTTTGCCTAATACGTGAGCATAACTAGACACAGTACTCCAATGCTGGGATTTACAAAGCTGCAATGCAACATATCGCACCCTGATTCAGTATTAACTGCCATTCAAGTCAATGGCAGTTAACGCTATATCGGTATACAGTACGATACCCTATATTACATCTTAGTTGATCACGGACCTAGTGACATCTCATTAATTATTTGTAAGATATCACTACACTTTTCTCATTTCCATTGCTAATCTGTGATCACTGATATTTGTTTTTTCAGTGAGATAGTCAAATCTGGCAAGATCATTTTTTTTTGTTTAGGATGGGTGTCCATTTTCAGTTCCTCCAGAGCTAAATGATGACAATGCACTGTCTCCTTATAATTTAATTTAAAAAATTGTAAATTAGTTGTTATCAGTCTATGTGACACTGTATGAGACTAATCCAATGTAAGTAAACACTGGTGGTAGGAGCAGGAGAACTATTAGGGTTTCAAGATGGTAGCTGTAACATTACCATTAAATTACTCAAACTATTTCTTCACTTACTCTAAGAGTGAGATGTTTGACTTTTCATAGTGGGATTGCATTGTAGTAAGCAAACAATACTGATGTATGAAAGAGGGCAAATCTCCTTAAGAGGTTGTCATGACTGGCGGAATCCTCCATTATCCCTTTGCCTTGTGACCATATATTTATATTATACATAAATTAAGAGAACTTAGCCAGCACCACATACATGTAGAGTTCCTACTGTATGTACTTGTACACAAGCCGTACCTGCTCTGTGACCAATCCAAATTCCATCAACATTCCATGAGAGGACCACCACACCCTGACATTCACTCTTGTGTATTAGCTTTGCTCTGTATGACACCAAACTCTGCCGCTAATGACTGTAGCGCTGCATCTCCCGGCATGAGAAGACACCACATGCCATTCCATCCACCATTGAGTATGTATGTATATCTTTCTTAATATAGCGCCATCTACAGTATGTACATAGCACTTTACAGCAGTAATACACATGACATAATAATAGAACACATGATGGGAATACACGCTTGAGACATAAAAGTAACATTATGAAAAAGGAGTCCCTGGCCTGAAGAGCTTTCAATCAAAGTGGTAAGAAGGAACGTACAGAGGCAGTAGGAGGGTGTACTGGTAAGTGCATCTGCAAGGGGTCAAGGTTGATGAATGAGTTGTATAGTATCAGTCATTAAGCTACCTATATGCTTCGTTAAAGAGGTGTGTTTTAAGATGGGTCTTAAAGGTGGATAGAGAGGGTGCCAGTTGGATATTACGGGAAAGAACATTCCAGAGGTGTGGGGCAGTGAGTGAGACATTTTAGGCAGGAGAGGACGTTAGATACAAAAGGGGCAGACAGAAGACATCTTTGAGTAGAACGCAAAAGTCAGGACGGTGTATAGTGAGAAATTAGGGCTGAGGTTTAAGGAGGGGCAGAAGAGTGTATAGCCTTAAACGTGAGGAGAATTTTGTGTGTACTGTAATACGGATTTGAAAGGAAGCCAGGAGAGGGATTTCAGCGGGAGAAACACTGAGACAGATGTAGGAGAGAGTAAAGTGATTCTAGAAGCAGAGTTTAGGATACAGGTGAGAGGCAGGATGGTAAGACAGTAGAAGGTTACAATAGTCAAGACGGAAGAGAATGAGGGCCTGTGTTAGTTTTAGCAGTAGAGTGACAGAGGAAAGGCTTATCTTTGCAATGTTACGGAGGAAAATGTGAGGGAGGAGTCCAATGTGAGGGAGGAGTCAAATGTGGCACCTACAGTAGGCAGCGTGTACAGGTATAACTATTGCGTGTTTGAAGGAGGAGGGAACGGTATCAGAGTAGAGGGAGGAGTTAAAAATATGTTACAAATATGTGCGAGTGCAGGGATTAGAGGAGGAGCAAGAGGTTTCAGGAGATTGGAGGGAATGGGGTCGAGAGGACAAGTGGAAGAGGAGGAAGAGGAAATCAGCAGCAACAGGCTCTGTGACAGGAAAAAGAGTTGAGCAATGCAGGAGGAGAGTTAGGAAGAGGTGTAGAATCTGAGGAGGATACAGAGGGGGTGTCTTGATGACTGGAATCCACCTGTGTCTTAAAATAGTCAGTCCTGGGGTGAAATGAAGGAAGAAAAACAGGTTACAGACGGTGGTCTGAGTAGAGGTCAAAGACAGAGAAGAGATGACCTGGGTTACTACCAGCACTGCCTCTTCTGCCATGTGGTGGCAGCACCAAGCATGGACTATATCACTGTCTCTGCCACCATACAAGGACACTTCCATGCTTTGCCCCTCACTATTCGGCTGTAGTGCTGCCTCTCCATGAGAAGACACCACCAAACCCTGTCACTGTATATGGATAGTAGCAGTGT